>NW_027252026.1:927500-1067840 GCF_044704955.1 Pristiophorus japonicus | reverse complement strand
GCATTTGCCCACTCACCTCACCTATCCAAGTCACCCTGCAGCCTTTTAGCGTCCTCTTCACAGTTCACACTGCCACCCAGTTTAGTGTAATCTGCAAACTTGGAGATATTACACTCAATTCCCTCATCCAAATCATTGATGTATATTGTAAATAGCTGGGGTCCCAGCACTGAGCCTTGCAGTACTGCACTAGTCACTGCCTGCCATTTTGAAAAGGACCCGTTTATCCCGACTCTCTGTTTCCTGTCTGCCAACCAGTTCTCTATCCACGTCAGTACAGTACCCCCAATACCATGTGCTTTAATTTTGCACACCAATCTCTTGTGTGGGACCTTGTCAAAAGCCTTTTGAAAGTCCAAATACACCACATCCACTGGTTCTCCCTGGTCCACTTTACTAGTTACATCCTCAAAAAATTGTAGAAGATTTGTCAAGCATGATTTCCCTTTCATAAATTCATGCTGACTTGGGCCGATCCAGTCACTGCTTTCCAAATGTGCTGCTATTTCATCTTTAATAATTGATTCCAACATTTTCCCCACTGCTGATGTCAGGCTAACCGGCCTTTAATTACCTGTTTTCTCTCTCCCTCCTTTCTTAAAAAGTGGCGTTACATTAACTACCCTCCAGTCCATAGGAATCGATAAGAGTCGATAGACTGTTAGAAAATGATCACCAATGCTTCCACTATTTCTCGGGCCACTTTCTTAAGTACTCTGAGATGCAGACTATCAGGCCCTGGGGATTTATCGGCCTTGAATCCCATCAATTTCCCTAACACAATTTCCCGCCTAATAAGGATTTCCTTCAGTTCCTCCTTCTCACTAGACCTTCGGTCCCCTAGTATTTCTGGAAAGTTATTTGTGTCTTCATTCGTGAAGACAGAACTCAAGTATTTGTTTAACTGGTCCGCCATTTCTTTGTTCCCCATTATAAATTCACCTGAATCTGATTGTTTTCACTAATCTTTTTCTTTTCACATATCTACAGCAGCATTTGCAGTCAGTTTTTATTTTCCCAGCAAGCTTCCTCTCATACTCTTCTTTTCTCCCTCCTAATTAAACCCTTTGTCCTCCTCTGCTGTATTACAAAATTCTCCCAGTCCTCAGGTTTGCTGCTTTTTCTGGCCAATTTATATGCCTCTTCCTTGGATTTAACACTATCCTTAATTTCCCTTGTTTGCCACGGTTGAGCCACCTTCCCTGTTTTATTTTTACTCCAGACAGGGATGTACAATTGTTGAAGTTCATCCATGTGATCTTTAAATGTTTGCCATTGCCTATCCACCGTCAACCCTTTAAGTATCACTCGCCAGTCTATTCTAGCCAATTCACGTCACATACCATCAAAGTTACCTTTCCTTCAGTTCAGGACCCTAGTCTCTGAATTAACTGTGTCACTCTTCATCATAAAATAAAAGAATTCTGCCATATTATGGTCACTCTTCCCCAAGGGTCCTCGCATAACAAGATTGCAAATTAGTCCTTGCTCATTACACATCACCCAGTCTAGGATGGCCAGCCCTCTCGTTGGTTCCTCGACATATTGGTCGAGAAAACCATCCCCAATACACTCCAGGAAATCCTCCTCCACCGCATTGGTACCAGTTTGGTTAGCCCAATCAATATGTAGATTAAAATTGCCCATGATAACTGCTATACCTTTATTGCACGCATCCCTAATTTCTTGTTTGATGCTGTCCCCAACCTCATTACTACTGTTTGGTGGTCTGTACACAACTCCCACTAGCGTTTTCTGCCCTTTGGTATTCCACAGCTCCACCCATACAGATTCCACATCATCCAAGCTAATGTCCTTCCTTACTATTGCATTAATTTCCTCTTTAACCAGCAATGCCACCCACCTCCTTTTCCTTTCTGTCTATCCTTCCTAAATGTTGAATACCCCTGGATGTTGAGTTCCCAGCCTTGGTCACCCTGGAGCCATGTCTCTGTGATGCCAATTACATTGTATCCGTTAACTGCTGTCTGCGTAGTTAATTCATCCACCTTATTCCGAATACTCCTCGCATTGAGGCACAGAGCCTTCAGGCTTGTCTTTTTTTAACACACTTTGCCCCTTTTAGAATTTTGCTATAATTTGGCCCTTTTTGCTTTTTGCGGTTGGTTTCTCTGCCCTCCACTTTTACTTTTCTTCTTTCTATCTTTTGCTTCTGTCCCCATTCTACTTCACTCTGTCTCCCTGCATTGGTTTCCATCCCCCTGCCATATTCTCCCCAACAGCACTAGCAAACACTCCCCTTGGGACATTGGTTCCGGTCCTGCCCAGGTGCAGACTGTCCGGTTTGTACTGGTCCCACCTCCCCCAGAACCGGTTCCAATGTCCCAGGAATTTGAATCCCTCCCTTCTGCACCACTCCTCAAGCCACATATTCATCTGAGCTATCCTGCGATTCCTACTCTGACTAGCACATGGCACTGGTGGCAATCCTGAGATGTCCTACTTTTTAAATTTAGCTCCTAGCTCCCTAAATTCGTCTTGTAGGACCTCATCATGTTTTTTACCTATATGCACCACGACAACTGGCTGTTCACCCACCCCCTTCAAAATGTCCTGCACCCGCTCCGAGACATCCTTGACCCTTGCACCAGGGAGGCAACATACCATCCTGAAATCTCGGTTGCAGCCGCAGAAACGTCTATCTATTCCCCTTACAATAGAATCCCCTACCACTATAGCTCTCCCACTCTTTTTCCTGCCCTCCTGTGCAGCAGAGCCATCCACGTTGCCATGAACTTGGCTATTGCTGCTCTCCCCTGATGAGTCATCCCCCTGAACAATACACAAAGCGGTGTATCTGTTTTGCAGGGGGATGACCGCAGAGGACCCCTGCACTACCTTCCTTCCACTGCTTTTCCTGTTGGTCACCCATCCCCTATCTGGCTGTGTACCCTTTACCTGCAGTGTGGCCAACTCGCTAAACATGCTATTCACGTCATTCTTAGCATCGTGGATGCTCCAGGGTGAATCCACCCACAGCTCCAGTGCCATAATGCGGTCTGTCAGGAGCTGCAGGCGGATACACTTCCCGCACATGTAGTCGTCCGGGACAATGGAAGCGTCCCTGAATTCCCACATAACACAGGATGAGCAGAACATGTGTCCGAGCTCTCCTGCCATGACTTAACCCCTAGATTAACTTAATTGGGCAACAACAATGCTAAAGCTTACTTACTTAAAAAGAAAAGAAAAATAATAAATTACTCGCCAATCCCCTTGGCTGTGACGTCACCTTTAGATTTTTTTCTACTTCTTTTTTGCCACAGCAGCCACACCAGCTGGCCTCTCTGATCTGCCGACGCTCCTGTTGTGCCTTTTGTAGGCCTCACGAACTGCCTCTCCGCCTCCCGACAATCCGCTGGCCTCTCCAATCTGCCGACGCTCCGGTTGGGCCTTTTGTAGGCAGCACGAACTGCTGCTCCGCCTCCCGACTCCCCGTCATAGTCTATCTTCCCTTTCTTAATCATTTTTTTAGTCATTCTTTGCCAGCTTTTAAAAGCTTAAACTAGTGCCGTCCCACTATTTTTGTCCACTTTGTATACCCTTGTTTTTAATGGATACCATCCTTTATTATGAAATAACTCCTTAAATGTACGCCACTCACTCATCAACCCCCCTACACTTTAATCTATGTTCCCAGTCCAATTTAACCAACTCTGCGCTCATACCTTTGTAGTCTCCTTTATTTAAACTTAGTACTGGTTTGTGATCCAACTTTCTCACCCTCTACCTGAATTTGAAATTTAACCATGCTATGATCACTCATTCCAAGGGGATCCTTTACTAGGAGATTGTTTATTAATCCTGTCTCATTACACAGGACCAGATCTAAGATAGCCTGTCCCCTGGTTGGTTCCGTTACAGACTGCTCAAGGAACCCGTCCCTTATGCACTCTATGAATTCTTCCTCAAGGCTCCCTGACCAATTTGATTTGTCCAATCAATATGTAGGTTAAAATCACTCATGATTATTGCTGTTCCCTTTTTACAAGCCCCCACCATTTCTTGGTTTATACTCCAACCAACAGAGTTCCTACTGTTAGGGGGCCTATAGACTACGCCCATCAGTGACCTTTTTCCCCTTATTATTCCTTATCTCCACCCAAACTGTTTCAACATCCTGATCATTTGAGGCAATATCGTTTCTCACTATTGCAGCGATTCCATCCTTTATCATCAGAGCTACACCACCTCCTTTTCCTTTCTGTTCTTCCTTCCGAATTGTAAAGTACCCCTGAATGTTTAGTTCCCAGTCTTGGTCACCTTGCAACCATGCCTCTGTTATGGATACCAGATCATATCTATTTGTAACTATTTGTGCTGACAGCTCATCTAATTTGTTCCAAATGCTGTGTGCATTCCGATAAAGAGATTTAAATGTGTGTTCTTCCCATTTTCTCCTGCTACGGCCCCAGTTTCTGATACACTCTGATCTTTATAGATTCTGTCCTTTCTTGTCACGCTCTGGTTTTCGTTTCCCCAATGCTACCCTGCTCTATTGCCTTCACCTTGTTCTTTGAGCTTTTAGGTTTCTGCTCACCTCCCCCCACCCCCGCCCCCAACTAATTAGTTTAAGACTCTCTTTAGATCTCGCTCCACCACCTCACTCCCCAAACCACAATCTCACTCCCCTCGTACTCCCCAAACCACAATCTCGCTCCCCTCGTAACGTCCCCACCACAATCTCGCTCCCCTCGCACCTCCCCACCACAATCCCGCCACAATCTCGCTCCCCTCATACCCTCCACCACAATCTCGCTCTCCCTTCGTACCCTCCCACCACCGCCACCTGCTCCCCTGACCACGTTCTACCCCCTCAATTACCATCTCTGCCTCCCCCCCGCCCCCGACTAGAATGCCGACAGCCATCTCTCTCTACCTGACTTTCTTCTGCAAGCTTCTTCTTAACTATCCTGCTATTTCTACTCTGACTAGCATGTGGCACTGGTAGCAATCCTGAGATTACTACCTTTTGAGGTCCTACTTTTTAACTTAACTCCTAGCTCCCTAAATTCAGCTCCCTAAACACAAGATAAGAGCTCATGGGGTTGGGGGTAATCTATTAGCTTGGATAGTGAATTGGTTAACTAACAGGAAAGAGAGAGTCAGGATAAATGGGTCATTTTCCAGTTGGCAAACGGTAACTAGTGGGGTGCCACAGGGATCGGTGCTGGGGCCTCAACTATTTACAATCTATATTAATAACTTGGATGAAGGGACCAAGTGTATTGTAGCCACGTTTGCTGATGATACAAAGGTGGATGGGAAAGCAAGTCGTTAGGAGGACACAAAAAAATCTGCCATGTAATATAGACAGGCTAAGTGAATAGGCAAACATATGGCAGATGAAATATAATGTGGGAAAATGTGAAATTATCTACTTTGGCAGGAGAATTAAAAAAAAACAAATTATTATTTAAATAGAGAGAGATTACAAAATGCTGCAGTACAGAGACCGAGGGGTCCTTGTGCATGAAACACAAAAAGTTAGTATGCAGGTACAGCAAGTAGCAAATGGAATGTTGGCCTTTATTGCAAGGGGGATAGGAGTATAAAAGCAGGGAAGTCCTGCTACAACAGAAAAGGGTAATGGTGGGGCCACACAGTTTTGATCTCCATATTTAAGGAGGGATATACTTGCAATGGAGGCAGTTCAGAGAACGTTCACTGGGTTGATTCCAGAGATGAAGGGCTTGACTTATGAAGAAAGGTTGAACAGGTTGGGCCTATACTCATTGGAGTTTAGAAGATTGAGGTGACCTTATTGAAGCATATAAGATACTGAGGGGGGCTCGACAAGCTGGATGCAGAGAGGATGTTTCCCCTCACGGGCGAATATAGAACTAGGGGGCATAGTTTCAGTATAAGGGGTCACCCATTTAAAACTGAGATGAGGAGGAATTTCTTCTCTCAGAGTGTTGTAAATCTGTGCAATTCTCTGCCTCATAGAGATGTGGAAGCTGGGTCATTGAATATATTTAAGGCAGAGATAGACAGAATTTTAGCGCTGAGGGAATAAAGGGTTATGGGGAGCGGGCAGGGAAGTGGAGCTGAGTCCATGATCAGATCAGCCATGATTTTATTGAATGGCGGAGCAGCCTCGAGGGACCAAATGACCTACTCCTGCTCCTATTTCTTATCTTTTTCTTATGAACTGAATGCAATACTTCGGATGTGGTTTCACCAGAGTTTTATAGAACTGTAACATAACTTCCACCCCTTTATATTCCAGTCCTTGAGATAAATGCCAGCATTATATTGGCCTTTTCAATTATTTTTTGTACCTGAATTGTACAATTCAATGGTAATTCGGGTAATATAATCCTCAAGTGTATTAACATTCTCTCCCGTGATGCACCTTTCCTTTCCTCAGATAATCCCACAAGTATTTCCCTTCCTTGTAATCTATAGCTATTCTCCATTATTTTCCACATTCGATATCATAGATCTCTGCCCAAACTGACTCAGATATCTCATTTCCCCCAAAATTCAATCAGCAATTTTGTTATATTTCAATCTCTCCCTGATTAGCAATACCGCTCTTTTTCCAATTTCTGACAGCTTAAACCCAGCTGATGAAATTATTAAAAACATTTTAACAGAGAAACATTATTCCCCAAATTTTAAAGTGGTCAGTTAAAACGATTGCTATTTTGTTCCCAACATGTTTGTGGAACTTAAGTTCAATAATGACATAAAAGCAATCACGAAGCATCTGTAATAATATTGGCTCCACTATTATAATAAAATAAAAATGCCTTTTATTCAGTAAAGTAACATTCAGCCAATTTACAAATGAATACACAGCAAATGAAAATGGACAACATGAGCGCAGAGCAGAGAAAAGCTGCAAATGAATTGCACTCGCTGGTGGAACAGCAACTGAGAAAGCAAGCTGCTTTTGCACCTTTTCTGCAGAAAGCAAATTGCTTTTGAGATTGGCAGTGAAGTAGACAGGAAGAGAGATAACAATAACAGACGTGACATCTGGGTCCGCCCAGTTCCCCGATTGTGGTGAAACTCGGGCTGTTTATCCGTGAGCTAAAACTGAAAGTGACTTTCGGGAAATCGGGGTTCTTTTTGCTCTAACTGCATTTACAAGAAGCCACTTGGACTGAATATCCTTCTGATGAACATAAAAGTTGCCTTTACTTTGTTTATAGAATGACAGAATGATAGAATGGTTACTGCACAGAAGGAGGCCATTTGGCCCAATGAGCCCATGCTGTCGCTCGGTGAGAGCGCTTCAGCTAGACCCACTAACACACCCTTTCCCTGTAGCCCTACCCCATTTTTTTCCCTTCAGCTACTTATCCAATTCCCTACTGAAAGCCATGATAGAATCTGCATCCACCACCCTTTCAGACAGCACATTCCAGATCTTAACCACTTGCTGTATAAAAAAGATTTTCCTCTAATGTCACCCTTGGTTCTTCTGACAATCACCTTAAATCCTCTGTGTCCTCTGGTTTGCAACCTTTCCACCAATGGGAACCATTTCTCTCTATATACTCTGTCTAGACCCCTTGTAATTTTGAACACCACTATTAAATATCTTTTCAACCTTCTCTGCTCTAAGGAAAACAACCCCAGCTTCTCCAGTTTGTCCACGCAACTGAAATCCCTCATCGCTGGAACCATTCTTGTAAATCTTTTCTGTAACACCCTTTAAGGCCTTCATATCCTTCTTAAAGTGTGGTGCCCAGAATTGGACACAATACTCCAGTTGAAGCCAAACCAGTGATTTATAAAGGTTCATCATAACTTCTTTGCTTTTGTACTCTATACCTCTATTTATGAAGCCCAGGATGCCATATGCTTTTTTAACCGCTCTCTCAGCCTGCCCTGCCACCTTCAATGATTTGTGCACATATACCCCCAGCTCTCTCTGTTCATGCACCTCCTTTAGAATTGTACCCTTTAGTTTATATTTCCTCTTCTCATTTTTCCTACAAAAATATATCACTTCGCACTTTTCTGCATTAGATTTCATCTGCCACATGCCCGCAAATTCCACCAGCCTGTCTACGTCCTCTTGAAGTCTATCACTAACCTCCTCACTGTTCACTATACTCCCAAGTTTTATGTCATCTGCAAATTTTGAAATTGTGCCCTGTACACTCAAGTTTAATTCATTAATATATCAAGAAAAGCAGTAATCCCAGTACTGACCCCTGGGGAGCACCACTGTAAACCTTCCTCCAGTCCGAAAAACAACAACAACCGTTCACCACTACTCTCTGTTTCCTGTCACTCAGCCAATTTCGTACCATGCTGCCCCGTCCCTTTTATTCCATGGGCTTGAACTTTGCTGGCAAGCCTATTATGTGGCACTTTATCAAACACTTTTTGGAAGGCCATGTACACCACATCAACAGCAATGCCCTCATCAACCCTCTCTCTTACCTCATCAAAAAACTCAATCAAGTTGGTGAAACACAATTTGCCTTTAACAAATCCATGCTCACTTTCCTTAATTAATCCACACTTGTCCAAGTGACTGTTAATTAGAATTGTACCCTTCAGTTTATATTGCCTCTTCTCATTCTTTCTGGATTATCGCTTCTAAAAGCTTCTGCACTGCCATGGTTAAACTGACTGGTCTATAGTTGCAGGGTTTATCCTTACACCCTTTTTGATCAAGGGAGTGGCATTTGCAATTCTCCAGTCCTCTGGCACCAGGCTGTATCCAAGGAGGATTATGGTCAGTACCTCCACAATTTCCACTTTTACTTCCCTCCGCATGCTAGGATGCATCCCATCCGGTCCTGGTGACTTATCTACTTCAAGTACAACCAGCCTTTCTAGTATCTCGTCCTTATCAATTTTTATCCCATCCACTATCTCAACCACCTCCTCTTTCACTATGACTTTGGCAGCATCTTCTTCCTTGGTGAATGAGATGTAAAGTCCTCATTCAGTACCTCAGCCATGCCCTCTGCCTCCATGTGTAGGTCTCCATTTAGGTCCTTAATCGGCCCCACCCCTCCTCTTGCTATCCGTTTACTATTTATATGCCTGTAGAAGACTTTTGAATGTCCTTTTTATGTTAGCTGCCAATCTATTCTCATACTCTCTCTTTGCCCCTCTTATTTTATGTTTCATTTCCCCTCTGAACTTTCTGTATTCAGCCTGGTTCTCCCTTGTATTCTCACACTGACATCTGTCATATGTCCCTTTTTCTGATTCAACTTCCTCTTTATCACTTTCATCATCCAGAGAGCTCTGGCTTTGGTTGCCCTCCCTTTCCCCTCGTGGGAATGTACCTCGACTGGACCCGAACCATCTCCTCTTTAAAGGCAGCCCATTTTTCGGTGACAATTTTGCCCACCAATCTTTGATTCCAATTTACCCAAGCCAGCTCCATTCTCAACCCACTGAAATTGGGCTTCCTCCAATTAAGAAATTTTATTCCAGATTGCTCCCTGTCCTATTCCATAACTGGTCTTAACCTAATGATACTGTGGTCACAGCTCTCTAAATGTTCCCCTAACGATACTTGCTCCACTTGACCTATCTCATTCCCCAGAACCAGATCCAGCAATGCCTCCTTCCTTGTTGTGCTGGAAACATCCCCTTTCCTTAAGGCCTGTTCACACCGGAAATCAGCGACCACGCGGCGGAGTGCAATGGCTGCTGACTTTTTGTGTAATGACCGCCATTATCAAAATTCTGCTCCTGCGCTATCCCAGCGGTGACTCGCTCCCCCCACTGCCGCTCCACTGCTGCCCACCCGTCCTAAGTGTGTCATCATTAGAACATAAGAACATAAGAATTAGGAACAGGATAGGCCATCTAGCCCCTCGAGCCTGCTCCGCCATTCAACAAGATCATGGCTGATCTGGCCGTGGACTCAGCTCCACTTACCCGCCCGCTCCCCGTAACCCTTAATTCCCTTATTGGTTAAAAATCTATCTATCTGTGATTTGAATACATTCAATGAGCTAGCCTCAACTGCTTCCTTGGGCAGAGAATTCCACAGATTCACAACCCTCTGAGAGAAGAAATTCCTTCTCAACTCGGTTTTAAATTGGCTCCACCGTATTTTGAGGCTGTGCCCCCTAATTCTAGTCTCCCCGACTAGTGGAAACAACCTCTCTCTTGTCTGTCCCTTTCATTATTTTAAATGTTTCTATAACATCACCCCTCATCCTTCTGAACTCCAACGAGTAAAGACCCCGTCTACTCAATCTATCATTATAAGGTAACCCCCTCATCTCCGGAATCAGTCTAGTGAATCGTCTCTGTAGCCCCTCCAAAGCTAGTATATCCTTCCTTAAGTAAGGTGACCAAAACTGCACGCAGTACTCCAGGTGCGGCCTCACCAATACCCTGTACAGTTGCAGCAGGACCTCCCTGCTTTTGTACTCCATCCCTCTCGCAATGAAGGCCAACATTCCATTCGCCTTCCTGATTACCTGCTGCACCTGCAAACTAACTTTTTGGGATTCATGCGCAAGGACCCCCAGGTCCCTCTGCACTGCAGCATGTTGTAATTTCTCCCCATTCAAATAATATTCCCTTTTGCTTTTTTTTTTTCCCAAGGTGGATGACCTCACACTTTCCTACATTGTATTCCATCTGCCAAACCTTAGCCCATTCGCTTAACCTATCTAAATCTCTTTGCAGCCTCTCTGTGTCCTCTACACAACCCGCTTTCCCACTAATCTTTGTGTCGCACCGCCGATGTTCCGTCCCGACAGCAAAATTCCACCGAGAAAATCTGCCTTCTGCCAGGTGGAGCCAAAACCTGCTTTTTTCAGATGGTGCAGCAAGGCTGTGGCCTTCTGAAATGGCGGTGCATCCAAGATCAGATCAGCCAGGATCTTATTAAATGGTGCAGCAGGATCGAGGGGCCAAATGGCCTACTCCTGCTCCTATTTCTTATGTTCTTGTGTTCTTAATTGATGGTGCTGGAGTAGAATTGAAATAGCAGGGAATAAGCAGGAAAATCTGTTACATTCAGAATAACTCCAAGACTGTATATCTTCAGCTCAACTGCTGTGACCTTGGTCTCTTTATTGTAACTCCAGAGTGAGGAGGCAGCCTTTTAGACCTGCTTGCCCAGGGTGTGCAGGTGACCCTTGGGTCTTCCACTGGTGTGCTCCCTAGTGGCAAGTCTTACAAATTGGTAATATTTACATACATAACAAAATCAGGCTTAATGTTATCTCTAAAGGCTAACAGAGATGAGGAATAATGTGGAGATGGTGTCCATTGGAAGAGGCAGCAACAGTGGGAATGAGAAATGATTTCTTGCACTTCTGGAGAGAAGGGATTGAGGGGCTTGGTGGGCAAGGAGGTCAAGTGAGGTCGATCCTTGAGAAAGGACATGCTTATTGTGCCTCTTTGGCCTTTGTCTGCTCTTAAAAATGCTTCTGTTGTAAGAGTTACTATTCATCCCTCATTCTGTTCCCTGTAGCACTCAGTACATTAGTGGAATATTGTGTCCGTCTGTGGAACCGTGGATTGATCTCCCCCAACAAAAGTGTTCCACCATGGAACCAAGACAAGAATTTAAAAGCAGCTGAGCCGCCTAGAGCAACATCAAGTGACTCCCAGTCCGACAGAAACGTCAACAAAATGCAGGGTCTTCACCATGGAACAGGTGGGCAGTATCAAAGCACCCTGGACAGACATGACAAAGTACCCCGGACAGACATGTCTGCATGTAATGAGACCTACAGTACAGAAGAGTACAAGAGAGGGATGGAGGTATGTGCTCCCATGTTAGAATGCAAGATAAATGTAGATGTGTACAGAATGTACTCTCAGAACTGCCAATATTCAGTTTAATTGCATTAAAATATTGGACCAATCTTTGTCCTTTCTCCTCTCCTAGATACAAACTAGGCAGGACTTCTAGTATAAGAACATAAGAAATAGGAACAGGAGTAGGCCATACGGCTCCTTGAGCCTGCTCCGCCATTCAATAGATCATGGCTGATCTGATCATGGACTCGGCTCCATTTCCCGCCCGTTCCGCATAACCCCTTATCCCCTTATCGTTTAAGAAACTCTCTATTTCTGTCTTAAATTTATTCAATGTCCCAGCTTCTCTGAGGCAGCAAATTCCACAGATTTACAACCCTGAGAGGAAATTTCTCTGTTTTAAATGGCAGCCCCTTATTCTAAGATCGTGCCCTCTAGTTCTAGTCTCTCCCCATCAGTGGAAACATCCTCTCTGCATCCACCTTATCAAGCCCCCTCACAATCAACCTAGTGAACATTCTCTGAACTGCAACCAAAGCAAGTATATCCTTTTGTAAATATGGAAACCAAAACTGCACGCAGTATTCCAGGTGTGGCCTCATCAATACCTTTATATAGCTGTAGTAAGACTTCCCTGCTTTTATATTCCATCCCCTTTGCAATAAAAGCCATATGTCACAGATTTATAAGATGCCAAGTTACAGCTTCCCTTGTGTTTTATTTGTTTGAAGCATTCTTCCGGATGCGGGTGTCGCTGACAAGGACAGCGTATATTGGCCATCCCAATTGCCCTGGGCATGAAAGGGTGGTGTATCAGAATCAATAGTAACTTTCAAAAGGGAATTGGATAAAAACTTGAAAAGGAAAAATTTGCAGGGCTATGGGGAAAGAGCAAGGGAGTGGGATTAGATGGATCGCTCGTTCAAAAAGCTGGCACGAGCACGATGGGCCAAATGGCCTCCTTCTGTGCTGTACGATTCTAAGGTGTGATGGGTCTTCTTAAACCACTACAGTCCGTGTGGTGAATGTTCTCCCACAGTGCTGTTAGGGAGGAAGTTCCAGGATTTTGACCCAGCGACGATGGAGGAAATATTTTTAAAGCCAATGAAATAGTTTTGAAGTGTCGTGACTATTGTAATGTAGGAAGACAAAGGGGAGGCACGTTTGCAGTGGCTCCTCCACAGTTCCCTTCACCTTTCCTGCTTCACTGAACTCAACATTTCCAATTTTAGAGGGAAGAAAGTAAGGAACGGTTCCTGAGGGAGCCCCAGTACTCAGAGCTACGGACTGGAAACTCCTACACTGCCAAGGTCAACAATCCTCGGCCATACGATACCAAGGGCCAAAATCAGGTGAGGTCCAGCTCCGGCTGCACACGTCTTGAGAGTCGGCCAAGAATATTATGGTCTGGGTGCAGCCTCACTGTCGGGTCTGATGACTGCCGATACGTGCAGCTGAACAAAACCTGAGTGGGAGATATTTGGGAAATACAAGCATGACTGTCATTCAATGAATTGTCCAATGCACTGTAGGGGTACATCATCATCATCATAGGCAGTCCCTCAAAACGAGGATGACTTGCTTCCACGCTAAAAAAGGATGAGTTCACAGGTGTTTCAATGAAGGGCCTAATATTGTGGATCCTGAACTACATGTTGATGTGTGGAAGATGCCTGTGCGTGGAGTTTTTTAACGTGTGGTGGCCGTTGCACAGCCACCATACGGGCTTGACAGAGCTAGGTCTTGGTCCAGTGGCAGGGATTGCACAGACCTAGTACACACACATATCGCAGTGTGGGCTGGCCCATGCTGCCCCTGGGCTCCTGACCCCAAACTCACACTTCTCCTGGGCCCCGATCACATACCTCCACAGTCTCTCACCGCTCCTGCTGTATCTGCCCACGTTCCAACCACCAACCTGGACCTTGATGACGTCACTCTTTGCTGCCGTCGACCTCCTGCACCAGCTCGAGTGGCAAACGTCCACACTGCTCGCGGGCCGCCGTACCTCCGCTCCTTATATAGCCCTGACCTGCCGCTGGTGTTCTCACATAGGTCGGGGCCTCCACACTGCTCGCGGGCCGCCGTATCTCCGCTCCTCCCATGGCCCTGACCTGCCGCTGGTGTTCTCACATAGGTCGGGGCCTCCACACTGCTCGCGGGCCGCCGTATCTCCGCCTCTCCCATGGCCCTGACCTGCCGCTGGTGTTCTCACATAGGTCGGGGCCTCCACACTGCTCGCGGGCCGCCGTATCTCCGCCTCTCCCATGGCCCTGACCTGCCGCTGGTGTTCTCACATAGGTCGGGGCCTCCACACTGCTCGCGGGCCGCCGTATCTCCGCCTCTCCCATGGCCCTGACCTGCCGCTGGTGTTCTCACGTAGGTCGGGGCCTCCACACTGCTCGCGGGCCGCCGCACCTCCGCTCCTCCCATGGCCCTGACCTGCCGCTGGTGTTCTCACGTAGGTCGGGGCCTCCACACTGCTCGCGGGCCGCCGCACCTCCGCTCCTTATATAGCCCTGACCTGCCACTGGTGTTCTCGTGTAGGTCTGGGCCTACATGTAGGGGTACATGTAGTGGTTATGTTGCAGGATCAGTGATCCTGGAGAAAGTAAGTTCAAATCCCACCATGGTCGCTTGAGAATTTTAATTCCATTTTCAACAACCTGGAAATAAAATGCTGGTATCAGTGAAAGTTATCACGAAGCTACGGATTGTTGTAAAAACCCAACTGAGGGCCATTATGTGACTCCAGTCCCACACCAACGTGGTTGACTATTAACTGCACAGTGAATTGACCTAAAAACCCACAATAAATGTGGTGTTGCCTGAGAATGAATAATATAAAAAAGCGAACTGTTGGTAGAGTTCTAATGTACCGTAAACATATTTAGTCAGTAATTACACATCCAGCTTGTGTCTCCAATTCTGATTCAGGACAGTCTCCAGGGTCGTGACCCTAAACATTCTGAACAAAATAAAGAATCGACAGACAGATGCAAAAATCTCTTAAAATCTCTGTCTAAATCCGTGGACGACAAATTGAAGGCAGGTGACTACGCAGTGAGTGGTGGGTATCAGAGATATGTGCACGATCGAAATGAAATTCTGGGAAGATATCGCACTGACTCAGGCAATGAAATTCAGGTATTTATTAATATTTAACAGAAGTGAACTTACTGATAAAGTTTTACAAAGATAACTAAGTATTGAATATTTAGTGTGAGCTGGTGATTTTGGTTGGAGTAATGTTCTGAATGTTTCTGATTTTAGAAGTGATTTGCCCAGGAATTAATAGAAAGTCACATTTCTACAGTACCTTTCACGACCTCAGGATACCAAAACACTTTACAGCCAATGAACTATATTTGAAGTCACTGCTGTAATGTAGGAAACGTGGTGGCCAATACAATGACTTTCTCCTCCCTCCTCCCCTTACAGCTTGGAATTAGTTCTGAAACATTCAAAATAACTTCATACGGCTGTACAGCATTTAATGCCTGTGCGCACCCTTTCACAATTGAGGGGAAACTTCCCCAGGCTGTGCTCCCATTGTGGAGCCTCACTCGAGGGGAGTGCAGGTAGAGATCTGGGCACAGATAGCAGCGTTCCCAACTCACGGTGTTCCAGATATCACCGGCAAATCAGCAATGCTGACTTCCCTGCTTGATTTCCTACCCCGGCATTTGGTGAAACAAGGCTCTGAGCCAACAACACAGCCCCACCAAACTTACTCTTTGGTTTCGTTTCAGTGAATGTGCTCAGCTAACTCTGGGCAAAGGTAGTGTACCAAGTGACCAGGCCTTGGCGGTCTGTACCTGTGCTCCAGTCTCAGGAGCTGTAAAGTATCCTTAAGATGGTAGGTGTGCCTCTAGTTTTCACACTGTCCATTGCTCTTTATGTCAGGCCTGGGGTACAGAGATGGTCCAGGTCCCTCCAGCACTGGGTGTGCTCTGCTTTCTTTCTGCGAATAACCTGCGAGGTTATTCACTTTGGTAGGAAGAATAGAAAAACAGAGGGGGGGGGAAATCGAGTGGCTTGCACCTTCCGTGGGCACCCACGGAGGGGGTAATGGGGCACAAGTGACTTTATGCCAGGCGCGGTGCCACTAACGCCTCCCGCTAAATTCCACGGGAGTTTAACAGCAGCAGTAACAGGTAGAGCCCTGTTCCGCTGTGCCGACGATGACAACACCATCACCGTGTGTGATGACCTGTTTTCGCCACGGAGCAAAAGTTCAGGTGTGCCCCCTGAAGCTGCTCCGGGCGATGCCAGCTTAACGAGGCGTGGACCGGGCTGCAGGCCATTCGCAGGGCACTACTTAAAGGGGACGTGGCGTTCGCACTAAAAACAATCGGCCGACTTGCCCATCACGGCCCGTTGAATGGTGGAACGCTGGGTCCGTGCAGCATGGCACTCCGCTGGCGTGCTGGGCCGATACCATGGCTGCTCTCTCCCCGGTGACCCAGGTAGGAGCCCGCAGAGTCAGCAGCATGGTCCTCCCCTTTAATGAAGGGGAGGGCCCTTTCCACGCAGCAGTGCTATGCCTCCCAGCGTGTAGCGCTGCTCCCCTCTCATTTCGCTTCCGCCCACTTGTGCCCCACAGAGCAAGTGGAGTGTGTTATTTTGTGCTCCACTTGCTCTCAGGGAGGAGGTAACACCAATATTGCGAGCCGGGTGGTACATAAGAACATAAGAATTAGGAACAGGAGTAGGCCATCTAGCCCCTCGAGCCTGCTCCGCCATTCAACAAGATCATGGCTGATCTGGCCGTGGTCTCAGCTCCACTTACCCGCCCGCTCCCCATAACCCTTAATTCCCTTATTGGTTAAAAATCTATCTATCTGTGATTTGAATACATTCAATGAGCTAGCCTCAACTGCTTCCTTGGGCAGAGAATTCCACAGATTCACAACCCTCTGGGAGAAGAAATTCCTTCTCAACTCGGTTTTAAATTGGCTCCCCCCGTATTTTGAGGCTGTGTCCCCTAGTTCTAGTCTCCCCGACCAGTGGAAACAACCTCTCTGCCTCTATCTTGTTGTCCCTTTCATTATTTTAAATGTTTCTATAAGATTACCCCTCATCCTTCCGAACTCCAACGAGTAAAGACCCAGTCTACTCAATCTATCATCATAAGGTAACCCCCTCATCTCCGGAATCAGCCTAGTGAATCGTCTCTGTACCCACTCCAAAGCCAGTATATCCTTCCTTAAGTAAGGTGACCAAAACTGCACGCAGTACTCCAGGTGCGGCCTCACCAATACCCTGTACAGTT
Source organism: Pristiophorus japonicus (assembly GCF_044704955.1). Classification (NCBI taxonomy): domain Eukaryota; kingdom Metazoa; phylum Chordata; class Chondrichthyes; family Pristiophoridae; genus Pristiophorus; species Pristiophorus japonicus. The sequence continues at coordinate 1,050,832 of NW_027252026.1, read as the reverse complement.
GCAGCAGGACGAAAGTACCTGGTGGTTGCGGAGGAACGTACGATTGTGGTTGGAGGCCTCCATTCACTGTGCAACGTACGGGAACATGTACTTCACTTACGGATGTGTATCCTGAGATCACGTGGGCCTGGACCACCAATGAGCATCGAGTATTCTCATGGATAATAATGGGAACTCTGTTTGTATGAGCTCCATTACTATCAATGAGAATACCCCCCAAAACACTGAAACACAACACAATAAATAAAAAAACCTCACATTTAAAATTTATTCAATGTAGAAATTATATTTTTGGGATTTTATTTTTATATGTTGTAATAGGATTAAAAATAAACTTGCCTTAATAGACAGGTTTTTAATATAAAAATTAGTGATTAAATTTAATTTTTCTATGTTTTAAAACTCTTACGTTGGTAAAAATAGTCTCTACACCTGCTTTTACCAGGCTTAAGAGTTTGAAGGACATTCGCTGAGCAAGAGTTGGGCAAATAGCCCAATCTCTGCCCCATGGATGTCCTTCTCCCGGGGATGCATGAAATCTGTCAAAAAGAATGATGGCGGCCCAGTCGATGAGTCGGCCCGACAATGGTGGCCCTCGCAAGAGCCGGGCGACAAAATAAAATAGCGGCCTGGGGCATTAAAGGCCTGCCCTTTCAGGGGCACCCCGGTGGTAGATATCCGCCAGCATCGCAGCCCGTGCAGCAATTTCCCCCGCCGGGCGCAAAGGGTTCAGTGTGGGGGGCAGTAAGGGGTCGGCGTGCACGGCAATGACTTGCAAACCTCTGGGGCAATTTCCCCGGAGACACCACCGCCCCACCCTTCCCCGGGCTAAAATGGCATTACGCCCCGTTAGTGTCCCCCACACTACCACCCCCCGGAGGCACTAACGGAGCTATAAAAAGGGGCAATTTCAGCCCCAAGATCTAGTCAGTGTCTCTGCCTTGGTCCCTTCAGGGTATGTACTTCACACTGGCCACAGAGAAACAGTAGTTTTCTGAATTGGGCGTTAGCCAGTGGTACATGGATAGTGGCCACCCAACCCCTAGTGTGCTGCCGACCCCACTGAATTGTAGCGTTTTCATTTCAAGTGTAGGTGAGCACATGGGCCACATCAACACATTGTGTGCGCGATGGGTACATTTAAAGAGAGGTAGGCATTTAAAGATAGGTGATCGCATATGGGGGAGGTTACAAAAGCAGCTAGTATTTATAATGCAAGGGTTGTTTGAGCAACAAAATGTCTGACAAACCCAGTGGCTGGCAGAATAAATGCAGAGGCAGCAAACTGCGTCTCCATTTACAATCCACTCCGAGCAACTGCTTCATAATGTACAGCATTGCAGATTGTGGCAGATTGAATGCCTTTAAACAGAGTTACATAACAACATGGAGACAGGCCGATCAGCCCAATCAATCCATGTTACCCTCCACGCAAGTAAATAGTCCGAACCACATTAACCCACCCTCTTCCTATATCCCTTCAAACCCTTTTCCTTCACCGCCCTGTCCAATCTAATCTTGAAATATTATCGATGTCCAGAATCTCAGCCCCATGGACTTCTAATTGAGGATATGATTATAAGGCTCCCAAACATATAGCAATGTGTATACTAATAATCAGCAATGGAGACACCTCCATTACTTTTGTGCCCCAGGACAGTGATGTGGGAAAGCTGTAGTCTCCCAGGTCAATCTTTGAAATCCCTGAGTCTCGATTGACTACAAAATCAACCTTCGTACCCAGATTTTATCCAAGAGGGGAACCATTTAAAACTGGCATGTCCTGAGACAGATTTTCAGATTGGTTACACCTGATTACCAGGTATAAACACAGTGTTGTCGATCTGTTACGTCTGGTTTTGATCCATTCAGCTTCCGATATAATCTTCCAGTTGGGGTTAGTACTGGTGCCAGATGGACTGACCACTTTCCAGTTTAGTTAACATAGAAAAATGCAATAACTCAGATTGAGTAGTTGTAAGAGTCTGTCTGAACTGAATTCAAAGGCTGGATGAGGGACTCAACTTGCCGATTCATCCTTCAAATTAACCTGGTACCCTCAATGAGCAGGTAGGGTACAGATAGAGTGGAATTGCTGTGATGGGCAGGATCAATACATCTGTCACAGATGATGCAGAGTTAATGATCATGATTTTTTTGGTTGTATGTAGAAATATTAATCCCTCTAGGTACTGAGAAACAAATATCATGATGTTAATGTCCAGTTGTTCCTTTGTACAAGTGGATCTGGAAGTTCACCAACCATTTGAAAACTGGCTCCTGTCTCTTCATTTGCAAGACCGTTAGGAATGACAAAACTCTTGTATTTCAGGAAGGTGTTACCCTGCCTATACTAATCACCATGATAGTATTCACAGTGCACATCTAGGTATCTTTCACTAACATGTTTTATTTTCAAAACAGGCAAATGAAGTTTTAGAAAAATATTTGAAAGAAAAAATGATTGAATCAGAAATGGTTCAACTGATGGATAAATTCATTGCAGATAAAGAGAGGGAGATAACAGGCAAGTTGTATTTTTCTCTTGCTGATTGTGTTTCACCCTAATATTGAAACGATGGTGACTGACTGACTGTTGATGGGTACACAATAACCGATGCCTCTGAATGAATTCACGAGCAAAGGGTTCATGTACTTGTACATCATGAGTCAAAGGCTCAAGCAGCTTATAAGCATACTATTCGGATTTACTGCCTCCTATTTACTGAGTGTCTCTTATTTCTAACATACAGCAGTGAATGTTCTCACTTCTGTAGGATTATGTTTATGGTTCTGTTGGCAATTTGGTGAAAGGTGCTGTCTGACATGCAACATTGGCAATAATTAGTCACGTTTTTTGTTTGAAAGAGTATAAGACTTATATGTGGGGGGCACTTTCCTTAGGCGGGGTGTACACCCGGCCACCTGTCGTACACCCGGCCCGATCTTCATTGCCATTGAAGTCAGTGGCAAGGAGTTTCAGGCAGATGTATAATGGGTAGACCGTCTACAGTCGCCTGGTTTCCTCCCCTGTTCAAAATGAAAATGACCCCCACAGTGCTTCTGAATACTTATACCTCCTATTCAGTAAATTAGAATTTGTTTAAACTTGGTGGCATTATTATTTTTATCATTTGAGTGTCTTTAATTCATTTCATTTCGCCATACAAATAGGAATTTTCACCCTCTGACCGAGGAAATTCCTCTGGGAACATTGCAGCTTGAAATGCTTCATGTCACTACACTGCCACCTTGGCCAGCTGATCTTCCCCATTCAGCTGTACATGAGGTTTCAATCTGAATCATGCCCTCATTGAACAGCAAGCCCTGGGTGGTCTGTAAACCCAAAAGCTTCGGTTTTCTTATTTAGTGTTGATATTTTTCAGTCTCAATGTGGTCTAGTTTTCTATAGTCCAGGAAGAGTTCTGTAGTAGTTTTCACTTCTCTACATGTCATGATGGTTTAGGTTTGCTTATTCATTGACACCATTTTGCCCCAAGTAATACTTGTGTCAACTGACAATTGGCCCAGTAAGTTGGTTGTTTTTTCCAATTGCTTGGTTCCTAATATGTCAATCTCAGTTGTCAGTTTCAAAGTTTATATCCAGATCAACACTCATGACATATACTTACACGGTCTGGTGACACCGCTCGACCTTTAGAAGCCTGAATCCTGGTACAAATTCAGTAAAAGAGGACGGCAAGTGTCTTCTTCACTGGAAGGCTCAGGGTCACTGTCTGGAAGGATGTGCGAGCTTGACATGTGTACGTACAGGGAGACATGGCACTGCTATAAAGCACACCTCCATCTTCAGCTGGCCCGAGGAATTAAGTTTCAGTTGCAAGTGCTGTCAGGAATGTTCTTGAAAGAGACACCAACTGAAAGATATTTGTGCCCATTAGCTGAGTTGGGGCAATGTTGATGTTCAGGTCTTCTGAGCCTCACTCAGGATCCTCCAGCACGATGCACAAGCCTGCGACTGATCCAGTGCCCAGTGACGGGGATGGAGTTATTTGCAAGCTTCGGGTGAACACTGCAGCTGCGTGGACCCTGATGGAAGTCCCAAATACAAGAGTCGTGCCATGTTGCCCCAACCCCGAGAAGGTCCAGGAAGGGCCCAACAGAATGGAAAGATATTTCAAATCTTCAGGGAATTTTAGGGCATTTTATTTACTTTTGGCAGGAAAGGTTTTGGGACCTCTCCTGGGCTATATTGGGATGCAGACCAGCTCCCAGCTGCCATGAGTTCTACCAAGGCCTTTTAAGGCTGCAAAGGGTGGAATTTCAGGAGGAGCCTGGGAACTCCCCAGACGTGCTCATAGAATCATAGAAAAATTATGACAGAAGGAGGCCATTCGGCCCATCGTGTCCATGCCAGTCGAAAAAGAGCTACCCAGCCAAATCCCACCTTCCAGCACTAAGTCCGTAGCCCTGTAGGTTACGGCTCTTCAAATGCACATCCAAGTACTTTTTAAACGTGATGAGTGTTTCTGTCTCTACCACTTTACACTTTTGATGTAGTGTGACGGGTGGAAAATACAATCCGGGGCTCCCACCTGAAAATGGCTGCAAGGAAAATTCAGGAATCTAATACAACCAGGTCCTGCCCCAGTTCCATCCAGTGCCTGATCAGAATTTTGGGCCACATTACGGCTTCTAGGGCTCACATCCTCCAAGGGACTAACATTTACTTTAGCTACTCTCTTCCTTTTTACTGTAGAAACTCTTGCTGTCCGTTTTTATATTTCTTGCAAATTTACTCTCATAATCTATCTTCCCTCTCTTTATTATTTTTTTTAGTCCAGCATGACCAACAGGCCTATAATTGTTGCCACTCCAAGACTTGTAGGATTTTTCATTGTCCCTCCAGCACAGATCTCAACACTGAAGCAGTCACCTTGGGCCCAGGATCAGTAACTATCTGGTTAAAACCAACACTCAACAGGGGTCCAGACACTAAACACTCCCACTTATATCTCACAACAGAATTAAGAAGGCTTCTACCAAGGAAATCCTTCAGACTTTCTCGTGGTATTTGGTCATAGGAAGCCAATCACAACTCAGAACTAGTTTTGTCAAACACTCGAGGTGAACAGACAGTAACAGACACACACAGAATTTTCCAGGGTGGTAGTGGGCGTGATCGGTGACAGGTCGAGTGGGAAAATTATTTTTGACAGCATGTCAATAACCCGCTGTCATCTCACTCCCATGTGCCTTTCCCCCAGGCACCTCTGTTATTGTGGAGCCAACTCGACTGGCTGCAGTGGGAGACCCAATTGAAGTGATTATCGGGTGAAGTTTACAGGCTCTTAAGAGCCTTTTTTCACTTACTTTGTAAATTTCCCTGCACGGCCATGGGATTCACACAGCTCGGGACGCACGTCTATAAAACTGAGGTGGGAGTTTTGTGGTCATTGCTCCAGCTGATTACTTGACAGCATGAGGTACAGTAAAAGCTCCCAGCTGACAGATGATCACTTTCCTCAGGCAGAAGCTGTTGCTCAGTCCATTTCCAGCACAGCTTCTACAGGCCGCAAGTCTTTCCAGCAAAGTCTCCATCCAGTCTCACCTCATTGGAAGAACTCTCTCACCATTGACAGAATGCTTCTGTCATCTGTACTTCGCCTGCCATCTATTTCATCAATATGGGTAGCATTTATACTGTCTCACCTTGGTCCTCAGAATCCGACCACAAAGAGCCCCAACACCAGCAGCACCAGGCACACCACCAACCTTCTCCGCAATCACCTGATGCTGCACAGGACACAGGGCATCAGCACCCGAGCACATTGCCAACTGGGAGGCCAGGGATGGCCTCATCATAGCCAGATTTAGTTAACTTTACACTGTGCACCATATGGTTGTCACATGATGAGGCAGGTTGGCACAACCCACACCAACACCGTAAATCATCCCCACAATGCCCAAGCCATTCTTTTCACACCCATCACCATTGCAGGGGCTACCGTTATGTCTCACCATTCACTGCAACTCACCACTTCCAAAGGTGCACACAAATCTGTTCAAGTGTTGGAAATAAAGAGTTTTATGTTTGACACCACATTAACAGAAACTTTAAATAAAAGTTTGATAAAACACTCAAGTGGCTACTCTTGTGTGTTGTCAGTTGGTATGATTGCACCAGGATGAGGGTGAGTGTGAGGGGTGGTTAGTGAGATGGGGATGTGATGATGTAGATAAGAGAGGGATGGGTGGAGGTGCAAGGTCTGTTGGTGTAAGGATGTGCAGGAGTAGGATAGGGAAGGCAGAGTGTGATGGGATGTGATGAGAGGCACAGCAGGATGAAGTTGAGTGTGGCTTTGTACTAACGTTTTCTGATCTAATGAGATAATTGAAACACTGTACCCAGGTCCTCCTGACCACATCACTGCTTGTGTTCTCCTCTGCAATCTGCAACCAGGCTGTCTTGGTCTCCTGGGGAAGTCCCTTCCGCCCATTGGAGGGAAGAGGGCCTTCCTGGGAATTGTGTCTTCCTCCATAAGCATATGGAGGGAGTCATCAGAGAACCTGCTTCTGTGCTGTCACTGTCAGTGGTTGCAGTACTCCAATGCTGTAGTGCACTGACAGCATTATGCAAGATAAAACTTCAAATATAATGTGACTATGGTCCCTTTTAAAGATCCCAGCTGAAAACGCATCATGAATGACGTCACCAGATCTGCTCCATTTCCTTGGGCTGAGCCACAGAATCCCCGGAAAACATTTCTGTGGCTCTTTGCACAAATTACCACAGTCAATCAATGCAATGCACGTGGGAATTCAACCCAATTTCTTCATTTTTATATTGGATACTCTGCCATCAATAACTTTTATTTGATTTTGTACAGCTCTGAAGCAACTTCTTGCTTTCAGTGAACAAGAAAAACGAACACTGAGTCAGAAATTGGAGGAAACCAACAGCTACTGAACACACGACTCAGGGAAGCTCAGGGAAAGTAAACTACTTTCTCAAACAAGATGATGGAGGAATTCTTGTCCACCGCGACATTCATTAATAATATGTTCTTATGTTCTTAAGAAATAGGAACAGGTGTAGGCCATACGGCCCCTCGAGCCTGCTCCGCCATTCAATAAGATCATGGCTGATCTGGTCATGGACTCAGCTCCATTTCCCGCCCGCTTCCCATAACCCCTTATCCCCTTATCGTTCAAGAAACTGTCTATTTCTGTCTTAAATTTATTCAATGTCGCAGCTTCCACAGATCTCAGGCAGCGAATTCCACAAATTAACAACCCTCAGAGAAGAAATTTCTCCTCATCTCTGTTTTAAATGGGTGGCACCTTATTCTAAGATCATGCCCTCTAGTTCCAGTCCCCCCCATCAGTGGAAACATTCTCTCTGCATCCACCTTGTCAAGCCCCCTCATAATCCTATACGTTTCGAGAAGATCACCTCTCATTCTTAATTCCAATGAGTAGAGGCCCAACCTACTCAACCTTTCCTCATAAGTCAACCCCCTCATCCCCGGAATCAACCGAGTGAACCTTCTCTGAACTGCCTCCAAAGCAAGTATATCCTTTCGTAAATATGGAAACCAAAACTGCACGCAGTCTTCCAGGTGTGGCCTCACCAATACCCTGTATACCTGTAGCAAGACTTCCCTGCTTTTATACTCCATCCCCTTTGCAATAAAGGCCAAGATACCATTGGCCTTCCTGATCACTTGCTGTACCTATCGTTTTGTGTTTCATGCACAAATACCCCCAGGTCCTGCAATCTTTCTCTATTTAAATAATAACTTGCTCTTTGATTTTTTTCTGCCAAAGTGCATGACCTCACACTTTCCAACATTATACTCCATCTGCCAAATTTTTGCCCACTCACTTAGCCTGTCTATGTCCTTTTGCAGATTTTTTGTGTCCTCCTCACATATTGCTTTTCCTCCCATCTTTGTATATCGTCAGCAAACTTGGCTACGTTACACTCAGTCCCTTCTTCCAAGTCGTTAATATAGATTGTAAATAATTGGGGTCTCAGCACTGATCCCTACGGCACCCCACTTGCCAACTGGAGAATGAACCATTTATCCAAAATCTGTTTTCTGTTAGCCAATCCTCTATCCATGCTAATATATTACCCCCAACCCCGTGAATTTTTATCTTGTATAGTAACCTTTTATGTGGCACTTTGTCAAATGCCTTCTGGAAATCCAAACATACCATATCCATTGGTTCCCTTTTATGCACCCTGAATGTTACATCCTCAAAGAACTCCAGTAAATTTGTCAAACATGACTTCCCCTTCATAAATCCATGCTGACTCTGCCTGACCGAATTTTGCTTTTCCAAATGTCCTGCTACTGCTTCTTTAATAATGGACTCCAACATTTTCCCAACCACAGATGTTAGGCTAATTGGTCTATAGTTTCCTGCTTTTTTTGTCTGCCTCCTTTTTTAAATAGGGGCTAATAACCCTAACTTCTCTGTCCAACTGTGCTGTTATATCTAACCTGATCTAAGGAGTGACTGCAGGTCACTGAATAGAAATGAGAATAAATGTTGGCTCTTTAAATCATAATCAAAAATAAACTTAAAATTGAATTGCTCACTTGGGATTAACGTGTGTTAAATGAGAGTCATCTGTTACTCCTTTTATTAGGGGCACTCACGGGTCAAATTTTATCTGACTGCTCGTGTTAAAATTCTTTGGACATTTTACTGGATTAAAGATGCTATAAATAGCAGTTAGAATAATAGAAACTTGCAGCACAGGAGGAGGTCAATCAGCCCATTGTGCCTGTGCTGGCTCTTTGAAAGAGCAACCGTGCTTTCTCCCAATTCCCGCTTTTTGTCCATAACCCTACAAGTTCCTCATCCTCAAGTATCTGTCCAACTCCCTTAAATCAGCTCCCATCACCTTTTTACAGCAAGTATGTTCCCACAAAGCGACTCCCAAATCTACAGCTGCCTGGATGTCAAGGGGCAAACAGGGTCAAAAAAGGAAGCTTATGTCAGATACCGAGGGCTCAATACTGCAGAAAGCCGAGAGGAGTACAGGAAGTGCAGGGGTGAAATTTAAAAGGAAATTCGGAAAGCAAAGAGAGGGAATGAAAAAATATTGGCAAGTAAAATCAAAGAAAACCCCAAAATGTTTTATAAATACATAAAGAGCAAGAGCATAACTAAATAAAGAATAGGGTCTATCAGAGGAAGCTTGTGTGGGGAGGCGAAAGACATGGGTAGGATTCTTTATGAATACTTTGTGTCTATCTTCACAAAAGAGAGGGGCACGATGCAGGCAATGTAGTTAAGAAGCGGGAGTATGAAATATTAGATGAGCTGAGCATATTAAGCGAGGAAACATTCAGGGCTTTAGCATTTTTGAAAGTAGATAAATCACCAGGCCCGGATTAAATGTATCCCAGGCTGTTAAGAGAAGCAAGGAAGGAAATAGCGGAGGCACTGACCCTCATTTTCCAATCCTCTCTGGCTACAAGTGTGGTTGTACCATTGTTTAAAAAGGTAGGAAGGGAGAGACCAGTCAGCCTAACCTTGGTGACGGGCAAATTATTGGAAAAAATATTGAGACAATACTAATCACCATTTAGAAAGGCACAGATCAATCAAGAACTGTCAGCATGGATTTGTTAAGGAAAGGTCATGTCTGATTAATTGATTGAATTTTTTTGAGGAGGTAATAAGGAAGGTCGATGAGGGTAGCGTATATGATGTAAACTGTTATGTTCAGAATAAATCCACAGGACTGTATTGTAAGCTCAAACTGTTGTGACCTTGGTCTCTTTATTCAGACTCCAGAGTGGGGAAGCAGCATGGTAAATCACCTTTTATACCTGCTTGCCCAGGGTGCACAGGTGACCCTTGGGTCTCCCACAGGTGTGCCCCCTAGTGGCAAGTCTTACATTTTGGTGAGGTTTACATACATACATAACACTCGGCCCCCCCCCCCCCCGCCCCCCCAAAGTCTTATGTACAAGTTATGTACAAGTTGAGGCGATCTGGTGACCTGCGTCCCCGGGCCGATCGTCTGGGTTGAAGTCCTGACATGGTGGGTTCATCCTCGTGGTTGACGGTGAGGTCGATTGTGTTAGTGGATCGCTGGGGGCCTGGTCCTTTCACCGTGGTTCCTGGTTATCTGTAGTTTGCAGTTTGGTCTTGTCCAAATGCTTTACACGTTAGCCCGGTACATAGTTTCACAATCAGACACTCCGTTTTTATCACGTACACTCCATTCCCACCCCCACCCTTGGCTAATGCAGTGCTAGTGGCCCAACTGGGGCCCTGAACATGGTCTACATCACTTATTCTGATATCGTGTGGAGGGCCGTGCAATCATGGTGTATCCTATGCCGATTGCATACGGAAGGCTCGGTTCTGAGTGATTCTGTCTGGTGACCGCATAGCACCCAGGATAGCCGGGTCTGTTGGGAGTCTACCGTGACACGCGTGGTGCTTGGTTTAGTGACTTGGGCTGCCTGCTCCGGGCTATTGTCGCTGACCCCGAGGTCTAGCAAGCCCAGGATGGCCGCAATGGCCTTGAGACTTTCGGTAGTGGCGGGAGGCCTAATGGTCCCCATGGATCCTGGGCCGTAGTATGGGGGCCCCAGACCACCGACTGTGTGTAGCCTCCCTGCCTTACTTTGCAACATTGGGATGGGCCTTTCGTCTTTGCAATGGATAGGTTGCAACATCCCGTCTAGCAGTTCACCTTTGGCAGGTTGGTCCAGGTCCTAAACCATCTTTAATAATTAATTCCAACATTTTCCCCACTACTGATGTCAGGCTAACCGGTCTATAATTCCCTGTTTTCTCTCTCCCTCCTTTTTTAAAAAGTGGGGTTACATTAGCTACCCTCCAATCCATAGGAACTGATCCAGAGTCTATAGAGTGTTGGAAAATGACCACCAATGCATCCACTATTTCTAGGGCCACTTCTTAAGTACTCTCGCATGCAGACTATCAGGCCCTAGGGATTTATCGGCCTGCAATCCCATCAATTTCCGTAACACAATTTCCTGACTAATAAAGATTTCCTTCAGTTCCTCCATCTCGCAAGACCCTCGGTCCCCCAGTATTTCCGGAAGGTTATTTGTATCTTCCTTAGTGAAGACAGAACCAAAGTATTTGTTCAATTGGTCTGCCATTTCTTTGTTCCCCATTATAAATTCACCTGATTCTGACTTCAAGGGATCTACATTTGTCTTCACTAATCTTTTTCTCTTCACCTATCTATAGAAGCGTTTGCTGTTATGTCTTGAATTAAGAGTCAGACTAGATACTGCAAACTCAAAGTAAGGTGTGACCATAGTCCTTTACTACAGATCTCAGAGTGCCTCTCCAGCCTGGGAGGTCTCCTTATATTGTGGGTTCCCTTGGGACTCCAGGGGATAAGCCCTCTGGTGGTTAGACATGGTATTTACAGGTTTACATACATAGCAACACTCCCCCCACCCCCCGCCAAAGTCAATAGTGTAACTATTTACAATGTGAGTTGATCTGGGGCCCTCCTTTCCCTGGTTGATTGTTTCGGTGCAAATGCTGGTGTTGGTAGGTCATTTGCTGGGCCATCGCTGGGCTGTTGCACAGCTGGTCTTGCTGGGCCACTGGGGATGGTGAGTCCTGCTGGGCTACTGCGGGTGATTGGTTCTGCTTCGTGGTCAACCGCTGGGTTGGTTGCCACTTGTGTGTTGGAGAGGCGAAAAAAGTAGAGTCTATTATGTGTTGTTCCGAATAGTCCGTAAATCTGAGTTTGGTTTGGTCCAAGTGTTTTCTGCAGGTGATTGCATTTGCGAGTTTGACCACAAACACCCTACTCCCCTCTTTAGCCAAAACAATGCCAGCAAGCCACTTGCGACCTTGTCCATAGTTCAACTCAAATACAGGATCATTTATTTCAATTTTGCGTGACACATTTGCGCGATCATGATATGTATTCTGTTGAAGCCGCCTGCTCTCTACCTGTTTCTGCAGATCAGGGTGGACTAATGAGAGTCTTGTCTTAAGTGCCCTTTTCATGAGCAGTTCAGCGGGAGGAACCCCAGTGAGCAAATTGGGTCTTGTGCGGTAACTAAGCAGGACTCGGTCTGCAGTGAGCCTTCAGTTACCCTTTTCAAGCTCTGCTTGATTGTTTGAACTGCTCGTTCTGCCTGACCGTAGGACGCTGGTTTAAAGGGGCAGATGTGACATGTTTGATCCCATTGTGGGTCATGAACTCCTTGAATTCGGCACTGGTAAAGCATGGCAAATTGTCACACACAAGGACGTCAGGCAGGCCGGGCGTGGCAAACATGGCCCGTAGACTTTCAATGCTGGCAGCGGACGTGCTTGCCGACATTATCACACATTCAATCCATTTGGAGTATGCATCTGCAACCACTAAAAACATTCTCCCAAGGATGGGTCTCCCTAGCCGACATGGACCCTAGATCCTTGGAGGGCCAGGATCATAAACTTAGTGACGCCTCCCTGGATGCATTGCTTAACTGGGAACATGTATTACATTTGTGCACACAGGACTTTAAGTCTGCATCGATCCTGGGCCACCACACGTGGGATCTGGCTATCGCTTTCATCATTACGATGCCTGGGTGGGTGCTGTGGAGATCACTAATGAAAGTGTCCCTGCCCTTTTTTGGCACCATTACCCGATTACCCCATAGGAGACAGTCTGCCTGTGTATACATTTCATCTTTGCACCGCTGGTACGGCTTTATTTCTTCCTGCATCTCTAACGGGACACTAGACCAACTCCCGTGGAGCACACAGTTTTTTACTAAGGACAGTAAGGGGTCCTGACTCATCCAGGTTCTAATCTGTCGGGCGGTAACAGGTGATTGCTCACTCGAATGCTTCCATTACCATAACTAAATCTGCGGGCTGTGCCATCTCCATCCCTGTGGTGAGCAAAGGCAGCCTACTGAGAGCATCGGCACAGTTTTCTGTGCCTGGCCTGTGGTGGATGGCGTAGTTGTATGCGGACAACCTGAGTGCCCATCTCTGGATGCGGGACAATGCATTCGTATTTATCCCTTTACTTTCAGAAAAGAGGGATATAAGCAGCTTATGGTCGTTTTCCATTTCGAATTTCAGCCCGAACAGATATTGATGCATTTTCTTTACCCCGTAAACACATGCTAACGCTTCTTTTTCGATCATACTGGAGGTCTCTCAGCCTTAGACAGACTTCAGGATGCATAAGCAACTGGTTGCAATTTCCCAAATTCATTAGCTTGTTGCAATACACACCCTACCCCGTACGACAACGCATCACATGCTAGTACCAAACGCTAACATGGATCATACAATACAAGCAATTTGTTTGAACATAACAGCTTCCGAGCTTTCTCAAAGGCATTTTCTTGACTGTTACCCCATATCCATTCATCTCCTTTACACAGTAACGAGTGCAGGGGTTCTAACAATGTGCTAAGGCCCGGTAAGAAGTTACCAAATTAGTTCAGGAGTCCCGAAAACAACTGCAGCTCCGTCACGTTCTGTGGTCTTGGTGTGTTCTTGATTGCCTCCGTCTTCGAATCGGTGGGCCTGATGCCGTCCGCCGCGATTCTTCTCTCCAGGAACTTCACTTCAGGCGCCAGGAAAACTCACTTTGAGCGTTTTAGCCTGAGTCCCACACAATTAAGCCGATTAACAACCTCCTCCAGGTTCTGCAGGTGCTCGACGGTGTCCCGACCTGTAACCAAGATGTCATCCTGGAAGACCACGGTGCATGGGACCGACTTCAGCAAGCTTTCCATGTTCCTCCGCAATATCGCTGCAGCTGATCGAATCCGAAACGGGCAACTGTTGTAAATAAGGAGACCTTTGTGGGTGTTGATACAGGTGAGGCCTTTCGATGATTCCTCCAGCTCCTGCATCATGTAGGCCGAGGTCAAGTCCAGCTTCATGAACGTTTTCCCACCCGCCAGCGTCGCAAATAGGTCGTCTGCCTTTGGTAGCGGGTATTGATCCTGCAGGGAGAAACAATTGATCGTTACTTTGTAATCACCACAGATTCTGACGGTGACGTCTCCCTTGAGGACTGGAACAATCGGACTGGCCCACTCATTGAATTCGATCGGCGAAATGATGCCCTCTTGTTGCAGCCTGTCCAACTCGATCTCCACCTGCTCTCTCATCATGTAAGGTATCACGCTCACCTTGTGATGGATGGGTCACGCCCCTGGAATCAAATGGATCTGCACTTTTGCTCCTTGGAACTTCCCGATGCCCGGTTCGAGCAGCGAGGGGAACTTGTTTAGGACCTGGGCACATGCGATGTCGTCGACGGACGAAAGTGCTTGGACGTCATCCCAGCGTATCTTACCCAGCCAGCTCCTGCCAAACAGCGTGGGGCCATCGCCCGGTACCACCCAGAGTGGTAACTCATGCACCGCTCCTTCATAGGAAACCTTTACGGTAGCACTGCCAATTACGGGAATCAGTTCCTTTGTGTACGTTCTCAGTTTAGTACGAATGCGAGTCAGGACTGGCCTTGAGGCCTTGCTGCACCACAATTTATCGAAAGTCTTTTTGCTCATTATGGACTGGCTCGCGCCCGTGTCCAGCTCCATGGACACCGGGAGTCCATTTAATTCAACCTTCAGCATTATCGGGGGACACTTTGTGGTAAATGTGTGCACCCCATATACCTCTGCCTCCTCGGTCTGAGGCTCTGATTCGTCGTGATCCACCGTGGATCTGTCCTCCTCTGCTACATGGAGGTTTGCAGGATTAGCAGGGTTTGCAACTCGCCTGCACATACGTTGGAGGTGTCCCATTGTTCCACAGCCCTTGCAAACGTACCCTTTGAAGCGGCATGAATGGAAACGATGATCACCCCCGCAGCTCCAACAAGGTGTTAATAGCCTTGTATTCACCACCCTTGATGGTGGACTCAGTCATCTGTGGACGTGCAGTTGCAGGCGTGTAAGTCCTGCCCTGTACATTTCGATTGGAAAACAACGTTACTCGTGTGCTGAGAAATTTGTTTAGTATTGTCACTGGTGGCGATAAATGCCTGGGCTATCGCTATGGCTTTCTTCAAGCATGGCGTCTCTACAGTCAAAAATTTGCGAAGTATTACCTCATGGCCAATGCCAAGTACAAAGAAGTCCCTGAACATGTGCTCCAAGTGTCCTTCAAATTCGCAATGTCCTGCAAGGCGTCTTAGCTCGGCGACATAGCTCGCCACTTCCTGGCCTTCAGACCTCTTGTACGTGTAGAACCGATACCTGGCCATCAGAACGCTTTCCTTCGGGTTTAGATGCTCCCGGACCAGTGTGCACAACTCATCGTACGACTTGTCTGTGGGTTTCGCTGTAGCGAGCAGGTTTTTCATGAGGCCATACATTGATGCTCCCCAAACGGTGAGGAGGATCGTCCTTCTGTTTGACAGCGTTCGCTTCTCCATCCAGCTCATTGCCACAAATTATTGGTTGAGTGGCTCCACGAAGGTTTCCCAATCATCTCCCTCCGAAAATTTCTCCAGGATGCCCACAGTTCTCTGCATTGTTGCAGTGGGGTTCGTCATCTGTATCTCGTCGCCAGTTGTTATGTGTTGAATAAAGAATCAGACTAGATACTGCAAGCTCAATGTAAGGTATGACCATAGTCCTTTATTACAGATCTCAAAGTGCCTCTCCAGACTGGGAGGCCTCCTTATATATAGCTGCTCCCAAGGGATTGTGGGATCCCTTGGAACTCCAGGGGATAACCCCTCTGGTGGTTAGACATGGTATTTACATTCATAACATTTGCAGTCAGTTTTTATGTTCCCTGCAAGTTTACTCTCATACTCTATTTTCCCCCTCCGAATTAAGCCCTTTGTCGTCCTCTGCTGAATTCTAAGTTTCTCCCAGTCCTCAGGTTTGCTGCTTTTTCTGGCCAATTTATATGCCTCTTCATTGGATTTAACACTATCCCTAATTTCCCTTGTTAGCCACCGTTGAGCCACCTTCCCCGTTTTATTTTTACCCCAGACAGAGATGTACAGTTGCTGAAGTTCATCAATGTGATCTTTAAATGTCTGCCATTGCCTATCCACCATCAACCCTTTCAGTATTATTCACCAGTCTGTCCTCGCTAATTCACGTCTCATACCATCAAAGTTACCTTTCTTTCATTTCAGGACCCTAGTCTCTGAATTAACTGTGTCTCTCTCCACCTTGATGAAAAAATTGACCATATTATGGTCACTCTTCCCCAAGGGGCCTTGCACATCCCCAAGATGCCTTGCATCTAACAGTCACAGCTGCATGTAATGGACCCACACTTGCACTCATTGCCGAGGCCTCTGGAAACTTACCGACACTTCGTTGCTTTACAGGCCAAGGTGGTGCACAACCGTGTCGCCCAACAAGCCACTGGTGGGGGCGACTCGCAAAATGTGCAGCTCACAGATCCTGAGGAGAGGGTGCAAGGGCTAGTGGGTGCCTGGGTTTAAAGCAAAAGCTGCTGTACGGTATTGGACACCACCTTCCCGGTCCGTCTTCATACCGTTGGGCACTTGTGGTGACACAATATGTCCCACCGCCTACATATGCTGCCTGTGGAGGCATGTGGTTAGGGGCCATTACCTCCATTGTGCAATTGATAGGCGCTGCCCCAGCAGTGTTGAACCCGCATTGTGGCCTTGCAAAAGCGTTCAAGTGCTGGGGGCACAGGATTACCTGTGTTCCCCTGCTCCGACAACCCGAGAGGTCTGTACCTGTCACAGTGTGCTCCCACATTGTGACATAAGGTGGGACCTCTTGGAATCGAACATGCACCCCTCCACGAATGACTCCCACATTCTCCACTCGGTACAGGGGTGCTGGTCGTGGGGACGCCCCCATCACGGGCATCCTGACCACCACACCCATGGTGGTATGGTTTGACTTTCCACAGTCCACCGGTACCGGGTAGGCTTCCGACGCTACACAAAGTTGGCAAGGACTCAAAACATTATCATAAGGGTGCAGTGCTGCTAAGTGCTGGTTGCTGATCCAGGAGGGGACCTGTCCCTGTCTCAGATCCTCGAGGTTACTCCGTCCCTCTCCCAGCGACCAGGCCCCATAGAGCACGCACACCTCATTTTGGGCGGCTTGATCGGAGGCGTTTCTATCCTCCCGAATCAAGGCGTTTACAGCCCTGGCCTGTGCCTCCAATTGAGAGATAATCTCCTATAAGTGAACTGTCATTGCCACCTCTTCGTGGAGCGCGGATCCCACTACGGTATTCTCGTCCCCCAGGACTTTGCGCAGCTGATTCTTTAACCCATTTGTCTGGAGGGCCAGCTGCATGTTATCCAAACTGTTTATGGCGGACGCCCCGGTGTTAAACCCCGTGAAAATTTCATTTAAAGTGCTACACCTCTGCCTGCCCGGTTCAGCCCTATCCCACTGTTTATACAAGTCTGTCACTTTGATATCCCCGAAGTCCAGTTCATAGAACTTCCGGAACATCTCCCGCAGCGGAGCCTGGTATAACAGCTCGGTTTCCCGGGGACACCACGTAGGTAGACGGACTTCTGTCAGATTTAGCACCACTGATGCCACCGCGTAGTGTACCCCCTGATAAAGTAGTTTCTCGGTAGGGACCAACACTAAACCATTCCCCGGCCCCCTGGTTGTTGTCGGTAACCCGTGTGGGACGGTGGGCTTGGCCGTGGGTGGGGGTTTCCTTTCCCGAACTACAAGTTCGGTGGCGTTTACTGGTACCTGGGGATTGGGGGTCACACACACCTCCCCGCTGCGATCCCATACCATCCCATCCCCAACATCCTGGCCCCACCTATAGAAAGCAATGGAGACCCCCTCTGAACACACGCGAGTGGATCCCCACATACACAAATAAATTCCTTGGTCGTACACCCACCATTTCTCCCAGCACACCGTGACCCCGCCAGATGACCCCATGATGGTTCGGTAGGTATCATTATCCAGACGTTCCCAGTCCGAGTGTCGGTCTCCCACGTCCCTCTTGAGCTTTCTGAGCCACCACCACCGTCCCAGAGGTATGTCCCCTTGGCAAGTTAGGCATACCTTCCTGCCTTCTGTCACTCTTACTCTGGAAGTGGCCACAGTGATCTCCGGGCAGGGGATGGAGGCCTCTCCGTAGGTAAAGTCCTTATGGTTGGAGTACTTGGTGGAGTTCGATCCCAACCACTCAGGCCATTTCCCCTCGTGGGAGTAGGTGACCCGGCCATCCGCCGCCGGAGTCCCTTCTCCTGTGGTCACTGTCGGCGCTCTGCCCCCGGAGCATCCGAAAACCAGGGAGTCCTCGGTGTCCCCTCGGTGCCCGGTGCAGATCCTTAGCGATACCAGCATCACTAACGTCCAGTAGGGAGGTGTTGACATCTGAAAGGCAAGAAGAACATGGCCTTGCCCTGAGAGCCCTCTCCAGGCTCGGCCCACTTAACATGTTCCAAACATAAAATGCTGTACCCAACCGTCACTGCCTTACCTAAACACATATACTCACAACACAAAGTAACAAAACAGGAAGGGAAAATATACACACCACCACCCGTCCCCGGGTGGCCAGGCTACATCCTGTCACTGTACAGGCGTCGTCGACCACTCGGCTGACCGTACCCTGGGGACCAGGATGCCCTCCGCTGAGGGTCTCGTATACTCCCCCTTAATGAGTCTTGTGCTGCCCTCCAAGGCCCTCCCGAGCCCCGGATAATCGGTGGGAGACCCTCGCTAGTGCAACAGAGCACCCTCCCTGTTGTCTTTCGCCTTCTCGGTCTGGGGCGGGGAGCTAAGTAAACAGGGGACCACAGTGCCCTGGGCTGAGGCACTCTGTCACTCCTCCTTACTGTCGATGCAGAGTCCCACGTTATGGGCTGCAATGCCATCTCCTCCACCTCTTGGGCTAGCCCCAGCTGATCCACCATGGGAGGTTCAGCTTCCCCTCTGACCTTGCTAATGGTAGAGCCTTTCTCCCGACTTCTGTTAGTGGGCTGGGAAACTCTACCCAGTGGTGGGATAGCCTTACAGGAGCAGTGAACCAGCCCTGGCTGTAGAGCTTCGGGGCCCGCTGCCTCCTCCGGAGCCTCCAAATCCACCGGGGCCTGTTCTTCCCCCAGTGCCTGATTCCCTTCCCTTGCTCGTCCCCTCTGTTTTTTACCTCTTTTGGGGTCAAACATTTGACACTGATTAATGTGATACCACTTCACCCGGCGAGGCAGTCGAACCACATAGACCACAGGGCTGGCCTTGTCGACGATGCTGTATGGTCCCATATACAGTGGTTCAAATACCCCGACCCGGGCGAAGCTGCTCACCATCACCTGGTCGCCCACCTCCCAATCATGGTGACTGCGGGGTTCCAGCAGCAGCCGATTGGCACGGTGCTGTTTACCCATGTTGTTGGTCGCCTGCCAGTGAATCTGGTGAAGCTGTTCGAACAGATTCCTGACGAAGCGGTCCCGGTTCACCTCTCGGAGCTGCCCTTCGGTGAGAACCGGCGCCAACACATGCACTGGGGTCCTCATGATCCGGCCCGTCATCAGCTCATGGGGTGAGTACCCTGTGCTCTTTGACTGACTGGCCCGGATTCCCATGAGGACCAACGGTAAGACCTCCACCCACTTGTTCGGTGAGTCTCCCGTCTCCTTGCACAGCCTTTCCTTTAGGGTCCGGTTCAGGCGTTCTACGGGGCCTGAGGACTGAGGGTTGCAGGCGACATGCCATTTGGCTCTTATCCCCAGCACCTTTAGGGTGGCCTGCATCACCTGGCCGGTGAAGTGGCTTCCTCGGTCGGACTCCACGATTTGAGGTAGACCCCACCGAGGGAACACCTCCCTCACCAGGATTTTCGCAGTCCCCACCGCAGTAGCTGTTCGGCAAGGGAAGGCTTCCACCCACTTGGAAAACACATCCACCAGGACGAGGCAGTATTTATAACCTCCCTGGGCGGCCGGTAGGGGTCCGATATAGTCGATCTGGATCGACTGCCATGGTCCCTCTACCTGCCTGACGTGTCCCATAGACACCTTCCTTTTCTGGGGGTCCGGGTTGTTTGCAGCACAAACCAGACATCCCGCACAGAAGTCACGGACGTCTTCCCGGAGGTCTGGCCACCACCCTGCCTTTTCTACCCGTTGCCAGGTAGATTCCGGCCCAGGGTGTCCCGCACCTGGACCCTCATGGGCCAGCTGAAGGAATTCCCTCCGGTGTTGTGGCGGCACTACCCATTTGTCCCCTTTAAACAACATGCCTTCCCGCACAGCAATATCTGCAGCACTGTATGGGCCCTCAGCCTTTTCCCCCTTTCTGATAGCAGCCAAGGCAGCCTTCAGGACCGGATCCTGCATCTGGACTACTTTAAGGTCCGGGGCCGCAGCCGCCCCTACGCTCCCTTGTGTCCCTGGCTTGCTTCTTGCTGCTGCTATCCTGCCTGCCTCGTATGGGTCCCATGGGCGACCTGTGCGAGCACCTTCCCTTGCCAGCAGGTCTGCCTGCTGGTTACCTTCCCCCCGTGGCTCAGTTTTGGAGTGGGCCTTTACCTTATGGATATATACATCCCCGGTTTCTCCCACTGCAGCCACGATCTTTTCTAGCAGGGGTTTGGTCACAAGGGGCTTCCCAGCCACAGAGGTGTACCCCCGGCGTGACCAAATCGCCAGATACTCTGTACACGAATTGCAAGTGAACATGCTGTCCGAGCAAATCGTGTATGGGGTAGGGAATTCCTCGGGGTGTGTGACCACATACATCACCGCCGAGAGTTCCGCCTGCTGGGCGCTCAGGGTGCATGGGAGTTTAAGAGCCAAGGCAATTCCTGCCTTGGGATCCCAAACTCCGCAGCCCGTGAGTCTTGTACCCGCGGACACTGAACTGGAGCCATCAACGTAGATCTCGCGGCCTGTGGGGTGTATCCCTGCCCGAAATCCAAAGTTAATGTCCCATACTCCCTCCACAGAGCATCGATGCGGCTGCCCTGGATAGATTAAATTTGCTGCGAGCCTGGGCTCGCAGAGGCCCTTGACCTTTAAAGTCATTTGGGAGAGGAGGAGGGTCCAGCGAGTGATTCTAGCACTGCTCACTGTCCCGTCCTTAATCCTCCCGTCCAACAGCATCTGCGTCGGGGTATGATGGGTGAGGAGTGTAATGGGGGATATTCCGGTAAAGATCTGAGCTCTCTTTACTGCCCAGTGGGTGGCAAGCAAGTGCCTCTCACAATTGGAGTATCCCTTTTCTACCTCCGTGAGGACCCTGGAGGAGTACACCACTGGTCTCAGCTAACCGTTTCACTCCTGGAGCAACACTGCACTTAAGCTGTCGCCACTGACTGCCACCTCCAGGAAGAATTCCTCCCCCCCATCAATTGCCCCGAGGGCTGGTGCTACCTGCAGGTCTCTCTTCAGACGGACAAATGCTGCCTCACAGCCCTTGTCCCATTCCCACTCGACCCCCTTATGTAGGAGTCTGAGCAGAGGGGCGGCAGTGGCTGCATAGTCCTCGATGAAGTCCCGACAGTAGCCAGTGATTCCCAGGAAAGACCTTACCCCTGACACATCCCTAGGGACAGGGAGTTCCTGCACTGCCTTTCTTCTAGCCTCATCAATGGCCCTTTCTCCTGCCCTTATCGTCAGGCCCAGGAATTTTACTTCTCCTAGACCTATCTGGGCTTTCTTGGGGTTAACTTTAAAACCCCCTTCCTTCAGTAAGACCAGCAGTTCGGCCAGCAGTGGACCGTGTTCCTCACTGCTGTCTGTGAACAACAACAGGTCGTCCACATACTGGACCAGCTGGTGTGGCTGGCTGAAGCCTTTTAAGCAGTTCGCCATGCATTGGTGAAAGATGCTGGGACTATTATGAAAGCCCTGTGGGAGGCAGCTCCATGTATACTGCTGTTCCCGGAAGGTGAAGGCAAACTTGTACTGGTCTTCCCTCCGTACAGGGATAGACCAGAACCCGTTGGATATGTCCAACACTGTGAACGTGGTTGCGGATGCAGGGATTTCCCCGATCAGATCCCTTTTCCCACCTGCTCCCAGTTCATCAGGATGCACTTCCATTGTGTTTGGAGTGCTCCTAAATGAACTGCGAGCGGGACTGAGAAAAACCCAGCCTTCTCATTACCTGTGAACCCAACTAGTTGATACGGCACCCCGTTTGATAGAGGTGAGGTTGCGGGGTCCTCCGAATGGACTATCGTGCTGGAAGTACCAGTGTCCAAAAGGTAAGTACCTAATACACCCTCAACCTCCATCTTGACCCAGGGTCGTCCCCAGGGGTCGTATTCTAGTGGGCACAGTTATGCAGGCTGGGTCTGGGCTAGTCACGGCCTCTGTACTGGCAGGGTTGCTGGTGCTTCCCTGCCTGTTGCCGTGGTTACCTTCCCAGTCCCCTCCAGCGCTGTCCTCACTGCAGCTACTATCTGGTCAAGGGATGGTGAGGAGCTCGCTCCACTTCCCCCACTCTGGGCGGCTCCTGAAGGACTTCTCCCCCCATATCTCTCTCTTTACTGGGCTCCTGCAATCCCTTTTAAAATGCCCAGCTTTCCCGCACCCGTAGCACACTCCCTCCTTATCAGACGAGCGGCCACCCTCCTGGTCCCATTCCCTTTTGGGAATCGAGTTGGGTTTTACTTCATTTACCCGACCTTTGGAGGTTTTCTCCTCCTCCCCTCCTCCATTCCGTTGGACCAGTGCCAGTTGCCTGACCACTGCTTCCTCGGTGAGGTTGGGGTCCCGGGAATCGAACCACAGTTCTGCCCTGGCCTTGAGCCGGGGCAAGCAGTTTGCCACCAACATCCTCAGCCAGCGGCCAGTCTGTACCGCGGAAAGATTCGCCCGGTCGAGGAGCTCCCCACAGGCTGCGTGGTATACCACCCACAGCCTGTCCGCAAACGCCTGCGGGGTTTCCCCTGCGAGCTGCCTTGTCCTTTCGACCCGTTCGAAAGGACTGCCGTCATCGAAGCCCATAGCCTCAAGGACGGCCCTCTGGACCTCAGTAAATGTACGCTGTCCCCTCCGGCATTCTGCCGGTAGGGCCTGGTACAATTTGCTGTCCAGAGAGAAGAGCAGCAGCTTGGCTGTCTCTTCCTCGTCGCACCCATTAATTTCCCCGGCCTGCATCACCTCCATGAAGTGGATAGACGGGTCCCCGCTGCGAGTGAGTTTGGCCAAATGGGCCACCATGGCCCTGAGTGATTGAACTCCATGGGGAATAATAAAGTCGCTCTCCAGCGCTCCCTGACCTTGGCCACCTCCCTGTGGAGGACCGTACTTGTGCTGCCTGACCGGGCACATCCGCCCTGGTTCAGGATCTTTCTGCGCTGGTCCCTCTACCTCCGGCTGTCCCACCAAACCCGGTGCAGCAGACAGTGCCTGGTCGCCTGATCCAGCCCTTAACTGACCCTCGGCTGGAGCCTCACATCCCCGCTGCCGAGCGGGACTCATTGGTCCTGCCCCCAGCCCTGGGTATGCTACTACCTGCGTGCCCCGCCCCTCCTGGTACCCCACCGGACAAACCACCGGTGCCTCAGGAGGTGGTCGGGCGTCTCTTGCCTTTGGATTCTCCTCTACCCCCCAATACTCTCCTTTGTCCCCTGTGGACCCTCCGGGTCCTATCAGGGCGACCATCCCCTTTGCCTGGGATAGAGCGTGGGTGAGAGTTTTAATCCTCTCCTGGCAGGGACCGTGATCTGCCTTTTGAAACTCACTGCTACTGGCCACTTTATAAGCTGCCTGTACATCTTTTAATTTATTCTCTAGTTCCAAAATTTTCTGGGTGTACCGAGAGTTCTGTTCCCGGAGGGACCCCTCACTACCCTTGGCCTCAGTGACCTGACACTGAAGATAGTCCCGTTATTTCGGAAGGTCTCCTCCAACTGCCGGTTCCTTTACTGCTCCCCAGCTAATTCGGCCAGCAGGTTGTCCCCAACCACAGCCCGGATAGCAGATAGCTCCTCTGATTTCTGAAGACTCTGTTCCAAGTCCTTCACCCGCTGGTCGAGCTTTCGGACTTGGCGGGTGAGGCAGATAAGCCAGATGGCCTTTTCCACCCTGTGGTTGTGGTCCTTCCCTGCTGTCCACTGAGCAGCAGCATCCACTGGGCGCTCTGCCCGAGTGAGGGCTTGCACCCAAGGTTTGGTGAGGTTCACCTTGCCAAAAATGTATGAGGAAATTCTCTCCTCCATTTTAGTTTCCTCTCTTATCACCTCATCTGTTATATTAACATCTCCTGTTTGCTTATGTCCTGCCGCGGTCACCATGTTCTGTAAGGGGTTCTCGGGGAGTGTTGTTGTGCCTTGGGTGTCTCTCTCTGGCCTTCTGCCCTCACAGCTTATGCCTGGCCTGTGAGGTACCCTGGGTGCTGCAAGAGCACCCCTGGAGAGACTGTGTCCACAGTTTATGAAGGGGGTTTTGAGATTCGAGCGTCCCCACAGCATATGACTAGCCTGTGAGGCACCTGTGAGTGTCAAACACTCCTAACCCCTTACTTCCCTAGCCTGTGGCACAGAGTTGAGTGCTTTCGAGGCGCTCCTGTCTACCCTTACACTGTTCTGACACAAGACTCACGATCAGGAGATGTAATACAACAGAACTGAGACGAGGCGATTCCAAGAGGAACTTTAAGCTTCCAATTTATTTGACAAGGTATATCTCAACAAACAGCAATACACCAACAAAACAATCCCCCTAAATCCCACTAAACGGACACAACGGAAATTTTTACACGAGTTTAACAGCAGTGCAATGCCCAACCTCCCACCTTCCTGACCTAACTGAGTTGGGAGTTCTGGGGACCAGAGATTATACTCACCACAGCCTTTACAGTCTTTCCAGGTCAAAACGCGGTTTCGGGGTTCTCTTTTTGCTATCTTCAGGAGCTTGAAGTTACTTTTTCGGTTGTGATTTTCTTGGAAACTTGGTTGTTGTTGCGTCTTGTTGTTGCTGTGGATCTACCTGAGACCAGCTCTCAGGGGAAAATCCTTGTGGAAAAGAAAAGGTTCGGTCTCCAGTAGCGAAAGGAGGCTGAACTGATGCCGTCTCGGGATGGTGGTTTGCTTCTTCTGTCTTCAGTGTCTTCGGACACTGGTCTTCCTTCTGTGTCGAAAGGCTGACTGCTTGCTGGAACACGAGAACGGAACAACTTGTCAGGGCAGAAACCCCTTCTTATGGCCAGACTTTCGTGCTGAAATAAATCCTTCCCATTGGTGGGCTTGTGATTTTTGAAAAATGCAGCAGTGTTGGATTTCTCGGGGGTTTTCCACTGGCCATCCCTGATGTTAACCTAATCAAGGGTTGAGTAGGTGTTAATTGGGTTGGCAGGGTGTGGGCCTCCTGTAGCCATTGTGTCGGCCCTCGGTTTGTTTTGGGTTCCCTAGTTTTCTTAAGGCCTGCATAATATCCCTCCATAGTGTAAACGTGGGGGAGACAATAGCCCGGTATCGGTGATGAGTCAGTCCCGAGTTTTCGAGCAAGGGCACTCCCATTGGCTTGGAGTCCCTTGCTTCGGGCTGACTCTGTCCCACCATTGGCACTCTGTTATCATCCCCCGTCCAATCACTGCCCTGCCAAGGCCAAACCGTATCGGTTTCAATCCACATCTGGTTCTGGGTTCCCTGTTCCTTCCAGGACACTGGCCTGCTGCAGCACAGAAAGATCCCATAGCCCTTTTCCTTCTGGGTAAAATGAGGGGTTTTCATCTTCCCCTACAGTGTTAGGTATTGGGAGGTGGGAGGTGTATTATTCACTGTAACCCCTTTGAATGTGTGATGTACTGTTCTTTATTAGAGTAATTATAAGTTTGACATTGTATTTTCTTGTCTTTAATAAAATCAAAGTTATTTTGCACCAAGCCAGTTGTCTCTTGCACTTTATCACATTCCCCAAATAAATCCAGAGTCGAGAACCCAAGGGAGTGGGAGCGATTCGAAGCGCTCAGAAGGTCAGAGGTGAACCTGGCCCCCGAGACCAGCCCTTACAGTACTGAGTAGGGTGGATAAGGGGGAATCAGTGGATGTGGTGTATTTTATAATGTGAGAAACTGTGAGGTTATCCACTTTGGCAAAAAAAATAGAAAAGCAAATTATAATTTAAATGGAGAAGCATTGCAAAGTGCTGTAGCACAGAGGAACCTGGGGGTCCTTGTGCATGAAACACAAAAAGTTAGTATGTAGGTACAGCAAGTAATCAGGAAGGCAAATGGAATGTTGGCCTTTATTGCAAGGGGGATAGAGTATAAAAGCAGAGAAGTCCTGCTACAACTGTACAGGGTATTAGAGAGGCCACACCTGGAGTACTGCGTGCAGTTTTGGCCTCCGTATTTAAGGAAGGATATACTTGCATTGGAGGCTGTTCAGAGAAGTTTCACGAGGTTGATTCCGGAGATGAAGGGGATTGACTTATGAGGCTAGGTTGAGTAGGTTGAGCCTATACACATTGGAGTTCAGAAGAATGAGAGGTGATCTTATTGAAACTTATAAGATAATGAGGGGGTTTGACAAGGTGGATGCAGAGAGGATATTTACACTGATGGGGGAAACTAAAACTAGGCGACATAATCTCAGAATTAGGGGCCGCCCATTTAAAACTGAAATGAGGAGTCATTTCTTCTCTCAGAGGGTTGTAAATCTGTGGAAATCTCTGCCACAGATTTTTGAGTGAATAAAGGTTTATGTGGAGGGGGCAGGGAAGTGGAACTGATTCCATGATCATATCAGCATGATCTTATTAAATGGCGGAGCAGGCTCGAGGGTCCAGGTGGCCTACTCCTGCTCTGATTTATTATGTTCTTACATCACTGACAAGGTGTGCCAGTGCAGCCTCCTTTAGTTGTCTGAGGAAGAGAGTGTTTGAAGACCATGACCTCAAACCCGGCACCAAGCGTATGGTCTACAGGGCAGTGGTGATACCCGCCCTCCTGTAGAGCTCAGAGACATGGACTATGTGCAGTAGGCACCTCAAAACACTGGAGAAGTACCACCAACACTGCCTCCGCAAGATTCTGCAAATCCATTGGCAGGATAGACGCACCAATGTCAGTGTTCTCGCTCAGGCCAACATCCCAAGCATCGAAGCACTGACCACGCTCGATCAGCCCCATTGGGCGGGCCACATGGTCCGCATGCCCGACACGAGACTCCCAAAGCAAGCGCTCTATGCGGAGCTTCGACACGGCAAGCGAGCCCCAGGTGGGCAAAGGAAATACTTCAAGGACACCCTCAAAGCCTCCTTGATAAAGTGTAACATCCCCACCAACACCTGGGAATCCTTGGCCCAAGACTGCCCAAAGTGGAGGAAGAGCATCCGGGAAGGCACTCAGCACTTCGAATCTCTTCGCCGATATTATGTATGGATGTAAACCTTGTCAAAATGTAAGACTTGCCACTAGGGGGCACACCTGTGGGAGACCTATTGATCACCTGTGCACCTGGGGCAAGCGGGTATAAAAGGTGACTCACCATGCTGCTTCCTCACTCTGGAGTCTGAATAAAGAGACCAAGGTCACAACAGTTTGTGCTTGCGATATAGTCCTGTGAATTTATTCTGAACATAACAAATTGGCGACGACTAACGGATCACGAACTTTCACGCGGTAATGACAGAAGTTAGTGTCCCACCACCACACCAGGCCCAGGGAATGGTTTAGTTTTAGTCCTGACCAGAAAGGTTTTATTCCAGGGGCTGCATTACACAGTGGCATCGGTCATGTTAAACCTAACCGCGGTACATCTGCCTGAGTGGTGTCTAAAAGAAACTGAGCAGCTGTATGAGGTGCTCATTGGAGAAATGTTCCGCCAGTTCTTTGAACTCAGTTACGGGGATGTGAGTCGGGATAGATTGTACACTATGGGAGTGAGGGATAACGTTAGTCCGGGGAGGCAGAGGCGAGGGGTGCTCAATGAGGTCACTACAGCGTTTAGCGCGGGTACATCTCTGGTCAACAGCATGGACACCGTGCAGCTGCAGATCAGTGGTTTCAAGGACCAGCTGTGGAAAATCCTGGGGAAGGGAACGCGGTGGGAGGGTCAGAGTTAGAGGAGGACCAGGCAATGACTGTCCATTTAAAGGTTATCGCAGAGCTGGAGACACATGCAAAGACTGTAAATGTATTAATACTGGAGGACAGGAATACCTCGGTGCAGGCAGCACGAAACGAAGTGTGCATGTTGTACGGTGCCTGGTTGCTGAGCGAGGGGTGCAGTAATTTAGAGGACCTCCAGCAAGGTCACGTCCCGCCATGGATCAGCAACCAGCACCTCGCAGCACTCAGCCCGTACAGTAATTCGATGAGCCCGTGTCAGCTGTGTCTAGCCTCTGAAGCCTATCAGTCTCAGTGGATTGTGGTCGGTCCAACCACTCAATCATGGGGATAGTGTTGTGTACGCCGGTAATGGGTGGGACATCACAACCAGCGCCGGTATACAGGGTGGAGAACATTGGGGGCGTACGGGATGGGGTGCACGTGCGGTATCATGCGGTCCCACCATTTGTTATAAAGTGGGAGCACGCCATGACTGGCACTGACCACAAGGGGTGCCAGAGCAGGGGTGCACACGTCATATTGTGTCCCCAGCATTTGAACGCATTCGATCGGCCAGAGTGTGGGTTTGAATCCAAGAGGCACGAGCTCATCAATTGCCCCATGGAGGTGAGGGCCTAGAGCCACGTCCCACCTCAGGTAGCACATGTGGGCGACGGGACATACTGTGTAACCACGAGTGTGGACCGGTATTGAATGCACTGGGACACTTGGTGTCCGGCAATGACAGCACTTTCTGCTTCAAACCCCACGCCGAAGTTCAAGTGGCACAGGAAGGTATTATTCCGATCCCAGAACCATCCACGGTACACATTACGGTAAACAACACGATCCCGAACCTGCAACAGTACATTACCCAGTTCAGGTATCAGATTCCTTTTGAGCCGGGACACCTAACAACGTTATTAAAGGTCATTGAGCTAACCCCAAAAACATTATTTCACGCTGGAACAGACGAACCGGGACACAGGGGAAAGAATTAAAGGGATAAATGCCCCGTCCTGGTGGGACCTTGGTATAAGTGTGGAGGTTCCTCCGTGGATC
The DNA here is from genome assembly GCF_044704955.1 of Pristiophorus japonicus. Taxonomy (NCBI): domain Eukaryota; kingdom Metazoa; phylum Chordata; class Chondrichthyes; family Pristiophoridae; genus Pristiophorus; species Pristiophorus japonicus. The sequence goes on along the minus strand of NW_027252026.1, from coordinate 1,021,823 downwards.
CAGATATGCTCACATGCTCTCGTCATTGTACAGTGTTTGATTGTGATATACCTGTTGTGTATTTCTTGTAAAAAGAGAAGTCAGATGCTCCGGAGTCGATGGGAGGCTGCAGTTAACGAACCGTGAATGTAACGTTCTGTATCTCCATGGTAACAGTGCGATGCACGGTTGTATTTCAGGGATGTATATTCGGGGTGTTTTAAAAGTAAAAAGGGATAGGATTGGTTGGGAACCACGAGGCTTGCTCACCAGCGGACGTTGATATGTTCTCGAAGACTCTTGAAATATCATAGGGGAGACTGTAAGGACTGTAAGCAACGAATCCCCAAGGATCTGGACATTGCGTTTTAATCCCCAAGGATTTGCGTTTTAATGTTTTTCTCACCACAGAAAAAGCTGGAAGGGGCCCAGGTGCGGCTATGATGGACTTAGAATGATGGGCAGGGGTTCTGGGAAGACAATGGCCACGCTAAGGCAATTTATTGCAGATGATGAGCAAATGGACTGTGTTTTCTTAAGCAATGTGAACTGGTCAAGTGAACTGATCAGTGATGGAGCCATTACCTGGATGAGATACCAGAACAATGGAAAGCCATTAAGCCCCACACTGCTCAGAAGCAAAACCCATCACTGGAAAAACAGGAAACCTCGAAACAAAGGGAGAAACTTTATTGAGCTAAAAGCAGAAGACACACCCACAGGAAGTCTTGCCTCAAAACAAACTTTATTCAGCCTGAAAGGACAGACAGTACTGGGATATAAAAGAGGCCGTGTGGTCACTCTCTCTCTCTCGCATCGCTGTTTCGCCGCGACAAGAATCCAACCCTCCATGTGGGATGGAGAGAAGAAACCAGAAGAGACACCTTTTCATCGGAAGAAGCAGTGAGGAAGCCAGCGAATCGGTGAGCATCATTTCTGCACACACATCTTTTAAGATCACAGTCACGGTGTGAGGGGGTATCGTGCGTTCTCCCAACCAATATCTTAGGGATTTTCAGGGGAGGTGTTTTAGACGTGGGTACTTCGCAGTAGGTTTAGACAGGCCAGACTGTGTGTTGTACTGCGTTTGTTTTTATTACACTACCAGGGTGTGTTTGTACTGGGTGCAAGTGTGTGTTTTAACTTTAATAAAAGCATTGCCAGTACTCGGACCAAGGTACCCATCCCTGACTCATCCATCTGTTCGGTACAGTAATAATTCCCAGCGTTAGAACTATTGTAAAGTGGGGATGCTTCGAAAACACCGAAGGGAAACCACTTCCAGCTGAGAGGGCAGGGGGTGTGGGAGACACTTACAGGGCTGTGGGAAGGGAACAAGGAGAGAATTAGATGTGTGCTGGGAGGGCAGCGGGTGGTTAGGAGCCATTTGTGGGACTGTGGGGAGGGAGCAGGGGAATGGGACTTTTGTGTGGCTCGTGCAAAGGTCCAGCATAGACATAATGGGCTGAATGGCCTCCTTCCGTGCTGTATGAGTCCATGGCTTGTCACAGAGTCATCACCCTCTGGAGCAAACGTGTGCAACATGTGGTGAGTAACAGAGGGTGAGTGTTGGGGCACTACACTCATTTATTTTGCAGGGGAAGTTGAAAAGTTTCTGAGCGGACATTGGCAGTTACGGGGAGTGAGAGGCCACTTTAGATTGTGATGTTACTGGAGCAGCAATGCTCTCCCTGGAGCCTCAGGGAGTTGTAGAGCAATTTCCCAGAGGTTTCTTTCCTGAATTGGCCACATTCCTTTGTTTGTTCCAAGAGATAGCGTTACTGGAGGTGGGACAGGAGCAGGCGAGGTTATGCTGTCTGAGAGTCTTTATCTACTGATGGTCCTTTTGTAGGTTTGTATGTGCAGACTGAGGATTGTCTCTGGGCCCTGCCTGGTGTGTGGCTCAGAGAGTTCACCCAGTCAGTAGCTCAGCCCAAGGACAATCCACAGTCTGCAAAAACTCCCCATCGAAGAACTCAACCCTCCCCCTTTGTTCCTTGCTATGATCTGTGCACAAAGGTGTAAAGAAAGGAAAGATAGATTATGAAAGTAAACTTGCGCAAAACATAAAAACAGGTAGTAAAAGCTTTTACCGATATATAAAACGGAAAAGAGTGACTAAAGTAAATGTTGGTGCCTTAGAAGATGAGAAGGGGGATTTAATAATGGGAAATGTGGAAATGGCTGAGACCTTAAACAATTATTTTGCTTCGGTCTTCACAGTGGAAGACACAAAAACCATGCCAAAAATTGCTGGTCATGGGAATGTGGGAAGGGAGCACCTCGAGACAATCACTAACACTAGGGGTTAGTGCTGGACAGGCTAATGGGACTCAAGGTAGACAAGTCCCCATGTCCTGATGAAATGCATCTCAGTGTATTAAAAGAGATGGCAGAAGTTATAGCAGATGCATTCGTTATAATCTCCCAAAATTCTCTGGATTCTGGGGAGGTACCAGCGGATTGGAGAGCAGCTAATGTAACGCCTCTTATTAAAAAAGGGGGCAGACAAAAGGCAGGTAACTATAGGCCAGTTAGTTTAACATCTGTAGTGGGGAAAATGCTTGAAGCTATCATTAAGAAAGAAATAGCGGGAAATCGAGATAGGAATAGTGCAATCAAGCAGACGCAGCATGGATTCATGAAGGGGAAATCATGTTTAACTAATTTACTGGAATTCTTTGAGGATATAACGAGCATGGTGGATAAAGGTGTACCGATGGATGTGGTGTATTTAGATTTCCAAAAGGCATTTGATAAGTTGCCACACAAAAGCTTACTGCAGAAGATAAAGGTACGCGGAGTCAGAGGAAATGTATTAGCATGGAGAGAGAATTGGCTGGTTAACAGAAAGCAGAGAATCGGGATAAATGGGTCCTTTTTGGGTTGGAAATCGGTGGTTAGTGGTGTGCCACAGGGATCGGTGCTGGGACAACAACTGTTTACAATATACATAGATGACCTGGAAGAGGGGACAGAGTGCAGTGTAACAAAATTTGCAGATGACACAAAGATGAGTGGGAAAGCGAGTTGTGTAGAGGACACAGAGAGGCTGCATCGAGATTTAGATAGGTTAAGCGAATGGGCTAAGGTTTGGCAGATGGAATACAATGTAGGAAAGTGTGAGGTCATCCACCTTGGAAAAAATTATTTGAATGGGGAGAAATTGCAACATGCTGCGGTGCAGAGGGACCTGGGGGTCCTTGTGCATGAATCACAAAAAGTTAATTTGCAGGTGCAGCAGGTAATCAGGAAGGCGAATGGAATGTTGGCCTTCATTGCGAGAGGGATGGAGTACAAAAGCAGGGAGGTCCTGCTGCAACTGTGCAGGGTATTGGTGAGGCCGCACCTGGAGTAATGTGTGCAGTTTTGGTCATCTTACTTAAGGAAGGATATACTAGCTTTGGAGCGGGGTACAGAGACGATTCACTAGGCTGATTCCGGAGATGAGGGGGTTACCTTATGAAGATAGATTGAGTAGACTGGGTCTTTACTCGTTGGAGTTCAGAAGGACGAGGGGTGATCTTATGGAAACATTTAAAATAATGAAAGGGATAGATAAGATAGAGGCAGAGAGGTTGTTTCCACTGGTCGGGGAGACTAGAACTAGGGGGCACAGCCTCAAAATATGGGGGAGCCAATTTAAAACCGATTCGAGAGGGAATTTCTTCTCCCAGAGGGTTGTGAATCTGTGGAATTCTCTGCCCAAGGAAGCAGTTGAGGCTAGCTCATTGAATGTATTCAAATCACAGAGAGATAGATTTTTAACCAATAAGGGAATTAAGGGTTACGGGGAGCGGGCGGGTAAGTGGAGCTGAGTCCACGGCCAGATCAGCCATGATCTTGTTGAATGGCGGAGCAGGCTCGAGGGCCTATTCCTGTTCCTAATTCTTATGTTCTTATGTTCTTATGTAAATCAGGAAACACAGAGTAAGTTCGTTAATCTTCATTGCACCTTTATTTCCCGATGTTAAACTTCTCACATTTTAGTTGTTGAAATAACGTGACTTGAAACATAAATGAGGACAGGAAAAGACCCGCTGCTCCATCCAGCCTGTCCCACACAACTGAGATGCTCTGTACCAGCAGACAACATTCGATGATGACTTGAAACCCGTCAGCGGCTTGTCCCGAGTTTTCACTTTGATGTCATTCCGGCTTGCACAAACAATGTCGCCAATCTGTTTTTGAAAGCGCTAACTGTGACACCTTTCATTTGCCATTCCTTTGGGCCCTGCCATGCTCAGTGGATTGGAATTGAGTTACAGAGCCAGCAGCAATGAATGGATGAAACATCAGCTCCTAAACATTAATGGGCTAAATGGGAGGGTTCAAGGGGGGTGAGGCGGTTGGGGATGGGGACCTAATTATCGGGGTGCATCGGCACAATTTACGCGGCTCCCATGCTGTGTTAACTTTAGCACACTCCAGAACTCAGTTTGTTGACACCCAAAGACAACCCAGAATGAGGAGAATCCATTCACTTCCCTCCCCAAAAGACACAAGAGACAACCAGGTAGCTTGAAAATGCCGTCACTTGAAGAATGAAGAGGAGCTTACAAGGGAACAGCTTACAAAGGAGCTGATCTTCATTTGGGCATTCTCCACGCACTGCTGGCAACCATCCAAGTAGACGAGGAGGATGAGAAAGGAGGCTTAAGTGACCAGACAGACGTGATAAAGTGATTATTACCCATGGGTACACCCTACTCTGATGGGCATGCCATCTCAACAGCCAGGCTACCAATCAGAAGCTGGCAAGATCCAAATCCAGATCCTGCTGATGCAGTTTGCTGTTTCGATCTGGCGCTGGTGTCCGTGAATAACTCTGACTTTGATCAATTTGTCCTGGGAGTTGGAGAGTCTGTTCCCTTACAGGGCCCACCCTTCTCACCCTGATTACCAGTTGGTCAGTGTCCAACAGTATGTGGAGCATGTTGGAATGAAAAATAACGATTCCCTAAAAAAAAGTAGGCTTGTCTTTAATCTGGAAATGACTCCTGTGAGCTTCTGAAGTCAGACCGGCAATATTCAACACGCGGGTGTATGAGAAACACGGTTTGTGAGGCAAGGAAAGGGTTAACCAGAATCACCATCTGCTGCAGTTTTCTGTAGCATCCTGGAGATCAGGCAACCCATGAGCAACAGAATCTAAAAACTAAAGAACGAAAGACTGTCCAGCCTGCGCCTGACTGCCTGAGGTCCTCGAGCAGATTGGCGATTGTCCGGTGATACGAGCAAGTCCATCGATCTGGTAAGCCTCAAAGTGCTGAAGATATTCTGGACTATCTCAGTGTGGATCATCCACTTGTCAGGGTGAACCACAGAGCGACTGACTGTGCTGACTGTAGTATTGTCCACCCCGACCGAAGGGACTCCAGGGCCGGAACTACCCAAAACTACTGCTCAATACACCCAGCTTGCACTCGGGTCCCCAGTGGCATCCAGGCCTCTCCCCGGTGACGTCTGGGCCTCTCCCCGGCGGAGTCCGGGCATTCGGGCCCCCTTTGGGGACGACTGGGCCGCTACTTCCCCGCAGTACTCCGGGTGTGGTCTGCCCAGGGCTTTGTGCAGCTGCAGAGGGCTGGCAGTGCCCATGGAGCAGTGCCAAGGGAGTAACCTACTACTGACTTACATCTTAAACTTTTAAGAAGCTTTTAATAAACTTTTAAACTTTTAATCAACTTGAGAAACTTTTAAAACAATTTGGGAAAACTTTTAAACTTTTAAACAACTTGGAGAAATTAGTTTAAAACCTCTGGAGAAAGTTTTACATAATTTTGGAAAACTTATTTTTTAAACTTTGGAAGAAACTTTTTAAAACATCCCTCGGAACTCCAGCGGACAACTGACCTTCCTAATGCCTGCCCCCAACCAAGCCTCGGGACACCTACAATCAAGGGCGCTACTCAGTGCCGAGCTTGCCGCCAACATCTCGCTGTAGGCAATTCGGCTCATACAGCAGTGCCTGGTCGCCAGTCGTCTTGGACCCCTTTGCCACTGGACCAAGACCTTGCTCAGCTAAGCCCGTGTGCAACGACCACCCCACATTAAAAGAACTCATACACAGGCATCTTTCACTTTGTTAACATGAAGTTCGGGACCTGAAACATCAGGACCCTCATGGAGAACTCCAACAGCGACAGGCCAGAACGCCTCACCGCCATAGTCGCCCGGGAACTTAGGCGCTTTGACATCGACATAGCCATCCTAAGCGAGACCTGGCGGGCAGGGGAAGCCCAGCTCAAGGAACAAGGTGGAGGTTACACCTTTTTCTGGAATGGAAAACCAGAGGAAGAACGCTGCCTTCACAGAGTCGGTTTCGCCATCAAAAGTGAGCTGGTCGGCCACCTCAAAGACTCCCCCTGTGGGGTTAACGGACGCCTCATGACTCTTCGACTCACCCTATCCCGGAACTGATGCACCACGGTCATCATTGCGTAGGCCCCTACACTTGATGCAACGGATGAGACCAAAGAGGGTTTTTATTCCAACCTCGAAATATCCCTGTCCCGTGTCCCCACGGGCGACAAACTGATCCTCCGAGGTGACTTCACGTCAGGGTCAGCAAAGACACAGCCCTCTGGGATTGGCAGCGAGGGGATAGAGAAAGCCAGCGGTACCCTACTCCTGACAAAATGTCCAGAACATGAACTTCTCATCACCAACATCCTGTTCCGCCAGAGGGACAAATACAAGGTATCGTGGCAACACCCTCGCTCCAAACACTGGCACTTACTCGACTGTCATCATCCGAGCCAGGGATTGCAAGTATGTGCACATCACCCGCGCCATGACAGGAGCTGACGACTGCTGGACGGACCAGCGCCTAATCCGATCAATCATCGACATTTAAAAGCCCCAAAGCGAAGGGGACAGCAGAAGCAGTGCCACAAAAAAGTCAATGCAGGGGCACTTAAAGACCCAGCAAAGATGGACCTATACAGCCAGCACCTCACAGCTAACCTGGCATGCCTTGATAACCCTGAGATACTGAATGCCCACAGCACTTGGTCTGCCCTCCAGGCCTCCATAACCAGTGCCTGTGAAGAGACACTTGGTCACTCAACTGGAAAACACCAGGACTGGTTTGATGAGAATGATCAGGTGATCCAAGAACTAATAGATCGCAAGAGCAGAGCATTTCTGAACCTCAAACAACAACCCAACATGGGAGCAGCAAAGTAACATTACAGACGGCTCAAGGCTGAGGTCCAACAAAAAACCCGGGACCTAACAAAAGGGTGGTGGATGGAGAAAGCACAGGAGATACAGCAGCTGGCCGATAGTCACGATATGCGAGGATTCTTCATCGCAGTCAAGACCAACTACGGTCCAAACTTCCAAGGCCCCATAATCATCATCATAGGTAGTCCCTCGGAATCGAGGAAGACTTGCTTCCACTACTAAAGTGAGTTCTTTAGTGGCTGAACAGTCCAACACAAGAACCACAGACCCTGTCACAGGTGGGACAGACATTCGTTGAGGGAAAGGGGGTGGCACTGATTTACCACACGCTCCTTCCGCTGCCTGCACCTGACCTCTTCACACTCGCAGCGTTGAGATTCGAAGAACTCAACACCCTCCCGAATGCACTTTCTCCACCTAAGGTGGCCTTCAGCCAGGATCTCCCAGGTGTCAGTGGTGATGTCACACTTCACCAGGGAGGCTTTGAGGGTGTCTTTGTAACGTTTCCGCTGCCCACCTTTGGCTCGTTTACCATGAAGGAGCGCCGCATAGAGCGCTTGCTTTGGGAGTCTCGTGTCTGCCATGCAAACTAAGTGGCCTGCCCAGCGAAGCTGATCGAGTGTGGTCAGTGCTTCAATGCTGGGGATGTTGGCCTGGGCAAGGACACTGATGTTGGTGCGTCTGTCCTCCCACGGGATATGAAGGATCTTGCAGAGACATTGTTGGTGATATATCTGCAGCGACTTGAGGTGTCTTCTGCACATCGTCGATGCTCCTGACCCATACAGGAGGGCGGGTATTACTACAGCCCTGTAGACCATGAGCTTAGTGGTAGATTTCAGGGCCTGGACTTCGAACACTCTTTTCCTCAGGTGGCCGAAGGCTGCACTGGCGCACTGGAGGCGGTGTTGAATCTCCGCATCAACATCTGCTTTTGTTGATAAGAGGCTCCTGAGGTAAGGGAAATGGTCCAGGTTGTCGGGGGCCACGCCATGGAACTTGATGACTGGGGGACAGTGCTTTGCGGCAAGGACAGGCTGGTGGAGGACCTTTATCTACCACCAAGCTCATGCTCTATAGGGCTGTAGTAATACCCTCCTGTATGGCTCAGGGGCATGGACGATGTACAGAAGGCACTTCAATTCGCTGGAAATGTAGCACCAACGATGTCTTCGCAAGATCCTACTAATCCCCTCGGAGGACAGGCGCACCAACATTAGCGACCACGTCCAGGCTATCATTCCCAGCACTGAAGCACTGACCACACTCGGTCAGCTTCGCTGGGCAGGCCACATAGTTCGCATGTCAGACACGAGATTCCTGAAGCAAGTGAACTATGCAGAGCTCCTTCACGGCAAATGAGCCAAAGGTGAGCAGCGGAAATGGTGCAATGACACCCTCAAAGCCTCCCTGATAGAGTGCGACACCATCACTGACACCGTGAGTCCCTGGCCAAAGACCGCCCTAAGAGAAGAAAGTGCATCGGGAGGGTGATGAGCACCTCGAGTCTCAACGCCAAGAGCGTGCGGAAATCAAGCGCAGACAGCGGAAAGAGCATGTGGCAAACCAGTCCCACCCAGCCTTCCCCTCAACGACTATCTGTCCCACCTGTGCCAGAGTCAGTGGCTCTCTTATTGGACTACTCAGCCACAAAAGTACTCATTTCAGGAGTGGAAGCAAGTCTTCCTCTATTCCGAGGGACTGCCTATGATGATGATGTCAACCCTGGCCAAATGTGGCAGCAAGAGTGTCACCCCGTTGTTCAAGCACCAATGGGAAGTAACACGTCAACTTGACAGAGGGACCCAGGAGGGGGTCCCAGACTGTAGAAATACCGGACCACAATCATACAGTCTGTCTGTAGACATGCTGACTTGCCCGGCACTGAGACTGAAAGTGTACACTGTCCTATTGGACCATTCACATCCTGAGGCTGCTGATCACTGTTTGGGGACGTGGAGCTGGAACGGGTTTCGAAGATTACTGCCCTGCATTCCAGGTCCTAATCGGGAATGATGGACTAGATGGTACAAAGGACATTACGGTCTGGATAAAGCATTGTAAAGTCTTATGGAGGTGAATGATTACATCGATTACAGCACAGAAACAGGCCATTCGGCTCAACCAGTCCATGCTAGCGTTTATGGTCCACTCGAGCCTCCCCCCTGTCTCCCCTCATTTAACTATCAGGTAACTCTCTGGTCACTTCTCCCTGAAATGCTTATCTCAATCAATCATCAGAGGCAGTCTCTCGGAATCGAGGAAGACTTGCTTCCACTACTAAAGTGAGTTCTTTAGTGGCTGAACAGTCCAACATGAGAACCACAGACCCTGTCACAGGTGGGACAGACATTCGTCGTGGAAAGGGTGGGGTGGCACTGATTTACCACACGCCCCTTCCGCTGCCTGCACCTGACCTCTTCACACTCGCAGCGTTGAGATTCGAAGAACTCAACACCCTCCCGAATGCACTTTCTCCACCTAAGGCGGTCTTCGGCCAGGGTCTCCCAGGTGTCGGTGGTGATGTCACACTTCACCAGGGAGGCTTTGAGGGTGTCCTTGTAACGTCTCCACTGCCCACCTTTGGCTCGTTTGCCATGAAGGTGTGCTGCATAGAGCGCTTGCTTTGGGAGCATCGTGTCTGGCATGCAAACTAAGTGACCTGCCCAAGCTGGGGATGTTAGCCTAGGCAAGGACACTGATGTTGGTACATCTGTCCTTCCACGGGATATGAAGAATCTTGCGGAGACATCATTTATGATATATCTCCAGTGACTTGAGGTGTCTTCTGTACATCATCCATGCCCCGGAGCCATACAGGAGGGCGGGTATTACTACAGCCATGTAGACCATGAGCTTAGTGGTAGATTTCAGGGCCTGGACTTCGAACACTCTTTTCCTCAGGTGGCCGAAGGCTGCACTGGCGCACTGGAGGCGGTGTTGAATCTCCGCATCAACATCTGCTTTTGTTGATAAGAGGCTCCTGAGGGAAGGGAAATGGTCCAGGTTGTCGGGGGCCACGCCATGGAACTTGATGACTGGGGGACAGTGCTTTGCGGCAAGGACAGGCTGGTGGAGGACCTTTATCTACCACCAAGCTCATGCTCTATAGGGCTGTAGTAATACCCTCCTGTATGGCTCAGGGGCATGGACGATGTACAGAAGACACCTCAATTCGCTGGAGATATAGCACCAACGATGTCTTTGTAAGATCCTACAAATCCCCTCGGAGGACAGGCGCACCAACATTAGCGTCCACATCCAGGCTATCATTCCCAGCACTGAAGCACTGACCACACTCGGTCAGCTTCGCTGGGCAGGCCACATAGTTCGCATGTCAGACACGAGATTCCTTCAGCAAGTGAACTATGCAGAGCTCCTTCACGACAAATGAGCCAAAGGTGAGCAGCGGAAACAGTGCAATGACACCCTCAAAGCCTCCCTGATAGAGTGCGACATCATCACTGACACCGAGAGTCCCTGGCCAAAGACCGCCCGAAGTGAAGAAAGTGCATCGGGAGGGTGATGAGAACCTCGAGTCTCAACGCCAAGAGCGTGCGGAAATCAAGCGCAGACAGCGGAAAGAGCATGTGGCAAAAAAGTCCCACCCAGCCTTCCCCTCAACGACTATCTGTCCCACCTGTGACAGAGGCAGTGGCTCTCTTATTGGACGACTCAGCCACAAAAGTACTCATTTCAGGAGTGGAAGCAAGTCTTCCTCTATTCCGAGGGACTGCCTATGATGATGATGTCCACCCCGGCCAAATATGGCAGCAAGAGTGTCACCCCGTCGTTCAAGCACCAATGGGAAATAACACGTCAACTTGACAGAGGGACCCAGGAGGAGGTCCCAGACTGTAGAAATACCAGACCACTGTCATACAGTCTGTCTGCAGACATGCTGACTTGCCCGGCACTGAGACTGAAAGTGTACACTGTCCTATTGGACCATTCACATCCCGAGGCTGCTGATCACTGTTTGGGGACGTGGAGCTGGAACGGGTTTCGAAGGTTACTGCCCTGCATTCCAGGTCCTAATCGGGAATGATGGACTAGATGGTACAAAGGACATTACTGTCTGGATAAAGCATTGTAAAGTCTTATGGAGGTGAATGATTACATCGATTACAGCACAGAAACAGGCCATTCGGCTCAACCAGTCCATGCTAGCGTTTATGCTCCACTCGAGCCTCCCCCCTGTCTCCCCTCATCTAACTATCAGGATAACCCTCTATTTACTTCTCCCTGAAATGCTTATCTCAATCAATCATCAGAGGCAGTCTCTCGGAATCGAGGAAGACTTGCTTCCACTACTAAAGTGAGTTCTTTAGTGGCTGAACAGTCCAACACGAGAACCACAGACCCTGTCACAGGTGGGACAGACATTCGTCGTGGAAAGGGTGGGGTGGCACTGATTTACCACACGCCCCTTCCGCTGCCTGCACCTGACCTCTTCACACTCGCAGCGTTGAGATTCGAAGAACTCAACACCCTCCCGAATGCACTTTCTCCACCTAGGACGGTCTTCAGACAGGGTCTCCCAGGTGTCGGTGGTGATGTCACACTCACCAGGGAGGCTTTGAGGGTGTCCTTGTAACGTCTCCACTGCCCACCTTTGGCTCGTTTGCCATGAAGGTGCGCCGCATAGAGCGCTTGCTTTGGGAGCATCGTGTCTGGCATGCGAACTAAGTGACCTGCCCAAGCTGGGGATGTTAGCCTAGGCAAGGACACTGATGTTGGTGCGTCTGTCCTCCCACGGGATATGAAGGATCTTGCGGAGACATCATTGATGATATATCTCCAGTGACTTGAGGTGTCTTCTCTACATCGTCCATGCCCCTGAGCCATACAGGAGGGCGGGTATTACTACAGCCATGTAGACCATGAGCTTAGTGGTAGATTTCAGGGCCTGGACTTCGAACACTCTTTTCCTCAGGTGGCCGAAGGCTGCACTGGCGCACTGGAGGCGGTGTTGAATCTCCGCATCAACATCTGCTTTTGTTGATAAGAGGCTCCTGAGGTAAGGGAAATGGTCCAGGTTGTCGGGGGCCACGCCATGGAACTTGATGACTGGGGGACAGTGCTTTGCGGCAAGGACAGGCTGGTGGAGGACCTTTATCTACCACCAAGCTCATGCTCTATAGGGCTGTAGTAATACCCTCCTGTATGGCTCAGGGGCATGGACGATGTACAGAAGGCACTTCAATTCACTGGAAATATAGCACCAACGATGTCTTCGCAAGATCCTACTAATCCCCTCGGAGGACAGGCGCACCAACATTAGCGACCATGCCCAGGCTATCATTCCCAGCACTGAAGCACTGACCACACTCGGTCAGCTTCGCTGGGCAGGCTACATAGTTCGCATGTCAGACACGAGATTCCTTCAGCAAGTGAACTATGCGGAGCTCTTTCACGGCAAATGAGCCAAAGGTGAGCAGCGGAAACGGTGCAATGACACCCTCAAAGCCTCCCTGATAGAGTGCGACACCATCACTGACACCGAGAGTCCCTGGCCAAAGACCGCCCTAAGTGAAGAAAGTGCATCGGGAGGGTGATGAGCACCTCGAGTCTCAACGCCAAGAGCGTGCGGAAATCAAGCGCAGACAGCGGAAAGAGCATGTGGCAAACCAGTCCCACCCAGCCTTCCCCTCAACGACTATCTGTCCCACCTGTGCCAGAGTCAGTGGCTCTCTTATTGGACTACTCAGCCACCAAAGTACTCACTTCAGGAGTGGACGAACGTCTTCCTCTATTCCGAGGGACTGCCTATGATGATGATGTCCACCCTGGCCAAATGTGGCAGCAAGAGTGTCACCCCGTTGTTCAAGCACCAATGGGAAGTAAGACGTCAACTTGACAGAGGGACCCAGAAGGGAGTCCCAGACTGTAGAAATACCAGACTATTGTCATACAGTCTGTCTGCAGACATGCTGACTTGCCCGGCACTGAGACTGAAAGTCTATACTGTCCTATTGGACCATTCACATCCCGAGGCTGCTGATCACTGTTTGGGGACGTGGAGCTGGAACGGGTTTCGAAGGTTACTGCCCTGCATTCCAGGTCCTAATCGGGAATGATGGACTAGATGGTACAAAGGACATTACGGTCTGGATAAAGCATTGTAAAGTCTTATGGAGGTGAATGATTACATCGATTACAGCACAGAAACAGGCCATTCGGCTCAACCAGTCCATGCTAGCGTTTATGGTCCACTCGAGCCTCCCCCCTGTCTCCCCTCATTTAACGATCAGGATAACTCTCTGAGATAAGCATTTCAGGGAAAAGTGACCAATCAATCATCAGAGGCAGTCTCTCGGAATCGAGGAAGACTTGCTTCCACTACTAAAGTGAGTTCTTTAGTGGCTGAACAGTCCAACACGAGAACCACAGACCCTGTCACAGGTGGGACAGACATTCGTCGTGGAAAGGGTGGGGTGGCACTGATTTACCACACGCCCCTTCCGCTGCCTGCACCTGACCTCTTCACACTCGCAGCGTTGAGATTCGAAGAACTCAACACCCTCCCGAATGCACTTTCTCCACCTAAGGCGGTCTTCGGCCAGGGTCTCCCAGGTGTCGGTGGTGATGTCTCACTTCACCAGGGAGGCTTTGAGGGTGTCCTTGTAACGTCTCCACTGCCCACCTTTGGCTCGTTTGCCATGAAGGTGTGCTGCATAGAGCGCTTGCTTTGGGAGCATCGTGTCTGGCATGCGAACTAAGTGACCTGCCCAAGCTGGGGATGTTAGCCTAGGCAAGGACACTGATGTTGGTGCATCTGTCCTTCCACGGGATGTGAAGAATCTTGCGGAGACATCATTGATGATATATCTCCAGTGACTTGAGGTGTCTTCTGTACATCGTCCATGCCCCTGAGCCATACAGGAGGGCGGGTATTACGACAGCCCTGTAGACCATGAGCTTAGTGGTAGATTTCAGGGCCTGGACTTCGAACACTCTTTTCCTCAAGTGGCCGAAGGCTGCACTGGCGCACTGGAGGCGGTGTTGAATCTCCGCATCAACATCTGCTTTTGTTGATAAGAGGCTCCTGAGGTAAAGGAAATGGTCCAGGTTGTCAGGGGCCACGCCATGGAACTTGATGACTGGCGGACGGTGCTTTGCGACAAGGACAGGCTGGTGGAGGACCTTTTTCTACCACCAAGCTCATGCTCTATAGGGCTGTAGTAATACCCTCCTGTATGGCTCAGGCGCATGGACGATGTACAGAAGACACCTCAATTCGCTGGAGATATAGCACCAACGATGTCTTTGTAAGATCCTACTAATCCCCTCGGAGGACAGACGCACCAACATTAGCGTCGACGTCCAGGCTATCATTTCCAGCACTGAAGCACTGACCACACTCGGTCAGCTTCGCTGGGCAGGCCACATAGTTCGCATGTCAGACACGAGATTCCTACAGCAAGTGAACTATGCAGAGCTCCTTCACGACAAATGAGCCAAAGGTGAGCAGCGGAAACGGTGCAATGACACCCTCAAAGCCTCCCTGATAGAGTGCGACACCATCACTGACACCGAGAGTCCCTGGCCAAAGACCGCCCTAAGTGAAGAAAGTGCATCGTGAGGGTGATGAGCACCTCGAGTCTCAACGCCAAGAGCGTGCGGAAATCAAGCGCAGACAGCGGAAAGAGCATGTGGCAAACCAGTCCCACACAGCCTTCCCCTCAACGACTATCTGTCCCACCTGTGACAGAGGCAGTGGCTCTCTTATTGGACTACTCAGCCACCAAAGTACTCATTTCAGGAGTGGACGAACGTCTTCCTCTACTCCGAGGGACTGCCTATGATGATGATGTCCACCCTGGCCAAATATGGCAGCAAGAATGTCACCCCGTCGTTCAAGCAGCAATGGGAAAAAACACGTCAACTTGACAAAGGGACCCAGGAGGGGGTCCCAGACTGTAGAAATATCGGACCACTGTCATACAGTCTGTCTGTAGACATGCTGACTTGCCCAGCACTGAGACTGAAAGTCTACACTGTCCTATTGGACCATTCACATCCCGAGGCTGCTGATCACTGTTTGGGGACGTGGAGCTGGAACGGGTTTCGAAGGTTACTGCCCTGCATTCCAGGTCCTAATCGGGAATGATGGACTAGATGGTACAAAGGACATTATGGTCTGGATAAAGCATTGTAAAGTCTTATGGAGGTGAATGATTACATCGATTACAGCACAGAAACAGGCCATTCGGCTCAACCAGTCCATGCTAGCGTTTATGGTCCACTCGAGCCTCCCCACTGTCTCCCCTCATTTAACGATCAGGATAACTCTCTGTTCACTTCTCCCTGAAATGCTTATCTCAATCAGTCATCAGAGGCAGTCTCTCGGAATCGAGGAAGACTTGCTTCCACTACTAAAGTGAGTTCTTTAGTGGCTGAACAGTCCAACATGAGAACCACAGACCCTGTCACAGGTGGGACAGACATTCGTCGTGGAAAGGGTGGGGTGGCACTGATTTACCACACGCCCCTTCCGCTGCCTGCACCTGACCTCTTCACACTCGCAGCGTTGAGATTCGAAGAACTCAACACCCTCCCGAATGCACTTTCGCCACCTAGGACGGTCTTCGGACAGGGTCTCCCAGGTGTCGGTGGTGATGTCACACTTCACCAGGGAGGCTTTGAGGGTGTCCTTGTAACGTTTCCACTGCCCACCTTTGGCTCGTTGCCATGAAGGTGCGCCACATAGAGCGCTTGCTTTGGGAGCATCGTGTCTGGCATGCGAACTAAGTGACCTGCCCAAGCTGGGGATGTTAACCTAGGCAAGGACACTGATGTTGGTGCGTCTGTCCTCCCACAGGATATGAAGGATCTTGCGGAGACATTGTTGATGATATATCTCCAGCGAATTGAGGTCTCTTCTGTACATCGTCCATGCCCCTAAGCCATACAGGAAGGTGGATATTACTACAGCCCTGTAGACCATGAGCTTACTGATAGATTTGAGGGCCTGGTCTTCAAACACTCTTTTCCTCAGGTGGCCGAAGGCTGCACTGGCGCACTGGAGGCGGTGTTGAATCTCCGCATCAACATCTGCTTTTGTTGATAAGAGGTTCCTGAGGTAAGGGAAATGGTCCACGTTGTTGAGGGCCGCGCCGTGGATCTTGATGACTCGGGGCAGTGCTTTGTGGCGAGGACAGGCTGGTGGAGGACCTTTGTCTTATGGATATTTAGCGTAGGGCCCATGCTTTCGTATGCCTCAGTAAATACGTCGACTGTAACCTGAAGTTCAGCCTCAGAATGTGTGCAGATGCAGGCGGCATCCGCGTACTGTAGCTCAACGACAGAGATTGGGGTGATCTTGGTCCTGGCCTGGAGGCAGCGTGGGTTAAACAGCTTCCCACTGGTTCTGTAGTTTAGTTCCACTCCAGCGGGGAGCTTGTTGACTGTGAGGTGGAGCCTGGCCTCCTGTGTCTGCGCACATTCTGAGGCTGAACTCCAGAATAGAGTCGACGTATTTACTGAGGCATACGAAAGCATGGGCCTTACGCTAAACATCCGTAAGATAAAGTTCCTCCATCAGCCTGTCCTCACCGCACAGCACTGCCCCCCAGTCATCAAGATCCACGGCCCTCAACAACGTGCATCATTTCCCATACCTCGAGAGCCTCTTGTCAACAAAAGCAGACAGTGATGCAGAGATACAATACTCCCTCCAGTGAGACAGTGCAACCCTCGGCTGCCTGAGAAAAAAACTGTTCAAAGACCAGGCCCTCAAATCTAGCACCAAGCTCAAGGTCTACAGGGCTGTAGTAATACCCAACCTCCTGTATGGCTTAGGGGCATGGACGATGTACAGACGACACCTCAATTCGCTGGAGATATATCACCAACGATGTCTCCGCAAGATCCTACAAATCCCCTCGGAGGACAGGCACACCAACATTAGCGTCCTCATCCAGGCTAACATCCCCAGCATTGAAGCACTGACCAAACTCGGTCAGCTTGGCTGGGCAGGCCACAAAGTTCGCATGTCAGACACAAGACTCCCAAGGCAAGTGATCGATGCTGAGCTCCTTCACGGCAAATGAGCCAAAGGTGGGCAGCGGAACCATTGCAAGGACACCCTCATAGCCTCACTGATAAAGTGCGACATCATCACTGACACTTCGGAGTCCCTGGCCAAAGTCCGTCCTAAGTGGAGAAAGTGCATCGGGAGGGTGTTGAACACTTCGAGTCTCAACGCCAAGAGCGTGCGGAAATCAAGCACAGACGGCGGAAAGAGCATGCGGCAAACCAGTCCCACCCTCCCTTACCCTCAACGACTATCTGTCCCACCTGTGACAGAGTCTGTGGCTCTCGTATTGGACTATTCAGCCACCAAATAACTCACTTGAGGAGTGGAAGCAAGTCTTCCTCTATTCCGAGGGACTGCCTATGATGATGACCTCCACCTCGGACAAATGTGGCAGCAAGAGTGTCACCCCGTCATTCAAGCACCAATGGGAAGCAACACGTCAACTTGACAGAGGGACCCAGGAGTGGGTCCCAGACTGTAGAAATACCGGACTACTGTCATACAGTCTGAGTGTAGACATGCTGACTTGCCCGGCACTGAGACTGAAAGTCTACAATGTCCTATTGTACCATTCACACCCGAGGCTGCTGATCACTGCTTGGGGAGGTGGAGCTGGAACGGGTATCGAAGGTTACCTCCCTGCATTCCAGGTCCGAATCTGGAATGATAGGCGATCATGGTGCAAAGGACATTGCGGTCCGGATAAAGCCTTGTAAAGGCTAATGGAGGTGAATGATTACATAGGAATACAGCACAGAAACAGGCCATTCGGCTAAACCAGTCCATGCTGGCGTTTATACTCCACTCGAGCCTCCCCCTGTCTCCACTCATCTAACTATCAGGATAACCCTCGATTCACTTCTCCCTTCTATACTTCTCAATCAATCATCATAGGCAGTCCCTCGAAATGAGGATGACTTGCTTCCATGCTAAAAAAGGATGAGTTCACAGGTGTTTCAATGAAGACCCCGAACTACATCCTCAAGGTTGGAAGATGCCTGTGCTTGGATGTTTTTAAAATCTGGTGGCCGTTGCACACCAGCCACCACATGGGCTTGACAGAGCGAGGTCTTGGTCCAATGGCAAGGGTTAACCAAGACGATTAGAAACCAGCTCTGCTGCATGGACCTAGTGCGTACACATATCTCATCTAGCCTCCCCTTAAATACATCGATACTATTTGCCTCAACTACTCCACATCTCACCATTCTCTGGGTAAAGAAGTTTCTTCTGAATTCCTAATTGATTTGTGGGTGACTATCTTATATTGATGTCCTCGAGTGAAAACATTCTCTCTGTAACTACTCGATCAAAACCTTTCATCATTTTAAAGATCTCTATTGGTTACCCCTCAGCCTTCTTTTATCAAGCAAAAAGAGACCCAGCCTGTTCATCACTTTCTGATAGGTTTACCCTCGCATTTCAATATCATCCTTGTAAGTCTGCTCTGCACCCGCTCCAGTGCCTCTATATCCTATCTGTAATATGGTGACCAGAATTGTACGCAGTGCTCCAAGTGTGGTCTAACCAAGGTTTGATACAAGTTTAGCATAGCTTCGCTACTTTTCAATTCTGTCCCTCTAGAAATAAACCCCAGTGCCTGGTTTGCTTATTTTATGGCCTTGTTAGTCTGTGTCACAACTTTCATCAATTGGTGTATTTGTACTCCGAGATCCCTTTGTTCCTCGACCCCACCCAGACTCGCACGATCCAAACAATAAGTGACCTCCTTATTCTTCCCACCAAAATGTAATACCTCACATTTTTCTGTTTGAAATTAATTTGCCAAGTAGATGCCCATTCTGCAAGTTTATTAATGTCCTCCTTTATAATTTGTTGCGGTCCTCCTCAGTATTGACTACCCTCCAATTTAGTGTCATCGGCAAATTTAGAAATTGTGTCTTTGATTCCAAAGTCTAAATCGTTAATATAAATTGTGAACAACATTGGTCCCAGCACTGATCCTTGTAGAACACCACTCCCCACATTCTGCCACTGTCAATAGCTACCCTTTACCCCTCCTCTCTGCTTTCTGTCTTGAGGCCAGCTAGCTATCCATTCTGTTACTTGTCTCCTGACTCCACCTTCTCTGACCTTATATTTTAGTCTATTTTGTGGTACCTTATTGAAGGCTTTTTGAAAATCTAGATAAATGACATCTACTGCATTGCCCTTATCTACTCTCTCTGTTACCTTTTCAATGAGGCTGGTCAAGCAAGACATTTCCTTTTGAAATCCAGGCTGCTATCCATTATTATATTTTTGGTTTCTAGATGTGCTTTTATTTTCTCCTTTAGTAGGGATTGCATTATTTTTCCTACGACTAATGTTAAGCTGACTGATCTATAGTTCCCTGGACATGTTTCATCTCCCTCCTTAAATATAAGAAAGGATTGGTGATGGTGAGTGGAAGGGGCCTATAGATGGGGTGGGCTACAACATCGAGAGGAGGAAGGTTTAGAAACAAGTATCTTTACATTTCCCGGGCTTACGTCACCCACATTCTGGCGGCTTCCATACAGCTGGAGCCATGCTCGGAGCACCACCTGGTGTGGGCAGAGCTCGCTCCGCTCCGTGAATGGGTGTGGGGTCTGCGCATTGGCATTTTTAAAACCTGCTGCTTGAGGGTGAGCGGTTTTGGGATTCGTTCCATGAATTCTGCGATTCATGCCATCAATTCTGGGAACGATGAAGGTTCTGCTACAGCAGTCCACCCGAAGTGCCCTGGAAATTGGTCGGATGAATACAGCAACAGCCTGAGTAAACCCCAAGTAAAGACACAAACCCCCAAGTGAAGGGACTTCTGGAACCCACAGTTTCAGATTCGTCACCCTTGTGTTAAATACATGAAAAAGCCCAAAAGACTGGAGGTGCTGGTCCGACTCAGGCTCCCAGCTTGGCATCCGAAGGTGGGATGGCTCTGGGAAGCTGCCTCGGGCTGAAGAGACAGGGAAGGTTGATAGTGAGGCTCTGGGAACAGAGATGAGGGCCTCACGATCAGCCTTCCTGCCGGTTCAGCCCGAGGAAGCTACCTGGAGGCTTCCTGCCTTCGGAAGCGATTAGTTACAGGCTCATGAATACAAAGGCCGATTGAGTTAGACCCTGCAGACATGAGCCCCCGCCTCGTGGGGGAGGTACCACTGAGGCACACATATCCTCCCTTGGAGTGAGAGCCCTTGGAACCTCGATGCCCCATAGGAATTGGGAGAGATCCTGGTACCAGCAGTCACGGACTCCTCCGAGCCAGCTGGTGCCAGGGGAGGGCTCCCTCTGAATTCTGGGAAGTCTCGGGGCAACAACCAGAGCGTCCATGCTTGAGACTTTCCTGTTAAGTCCCGAGGTGGACCCCTGGATGGCACTGGTTGGAGATGATGGCACAGACTGGGCTTTACCCAGTGCCAGTGCAGTTCACCCCAAGCATGGCCGAACTGAGCCTGGAGTTGGAGCAGGGTTGGTGCTTGTTGCCGGTGCAGGGACATGAGGACTAGATGGGTCTCTGGGGAAGGGGGGATACTGGCCGTTAAATGAAACACAAATTGAAAGGTGTGGAGTTGGTACTGAGAAATGGATGGGACACAGAGGGAGGGCATCGGGATAATTTCAGTTACACCGCCCGCTCCTGTGGTTTCTCTGCTGGCATTGATTTGATTTCTGTCACGATGTGCTCTCTCTTGTGTGTCTGATCCACTTGTCTTTGTGGTTTTGTTACTCACAACTTTAGTCTGGAGGTACTTTGATGAAACCGCCCATTTTCTCTCTCTCATCCTGACGCCAACCGTGTACCTCTAGCAGAAGAACAAATGACAGATTTGTTTTTAAATCACTGGATCACAACAAGACAACGACAGGTACTTTAGAACGAGCATTGTACAGTAAACCATTGAAGCTGTAAATGTTTAATGCAGATTCTGGGGGCAAAACTATCAACGTGTTTCTTTCCATGTAATGTCACTGGCCACAGATTCTGCTGCCACCTGAGTATTAAAGGTTGTGGAGTTGGGGAATTTACACCTTCTTCAGAATCCGAGAGATGGTCCAGAATGGCGGCAATGCCATCAGGTGAACCAGGATCATTGGGACAAGGAACTTCTCTGACAATCGGAGGGCTATTGGTGGCAGTACCTGAGCCAGCTGACCTGGGAGCAGGTCCTTGACAAGGACCCAGGGATTGACAAGGTCAGAGGGCACCAGTAACAGCTGGGACAAGAGTTTCCCATCGACTCCTTGTCCCACAGATTATCCCAGTTGATCAGAACAACGAGCGAGTACTGATCTGGTTTCAGTTCCCAGGGTTTGAACATTGATGTCTGCATGGTCACTGCAGTGGGTTATACTGTTACACACTCTGACTTTTCACAGGGAATTATACAAGCTGGATTAAACAAACCTTCTACAGCAACACCCTTCTGACTGTCAGCTGGTTAGTGATGATTCCATTGTTCACGCTCCCTTCACCAGGTCTTCTAGCCGGCCACATTCACTCCTAGAGAGATCAGCCAGTTAGTCACAGTCAGTACAGCTCCCTTTCCTTCACTGAAACTGCTTGTGCAGCCTCTCTGCCTCATGTTGCCCCTGTTTACAAACCTATCGTGATGTCAGTGATCACGTGATGCACAAGGTAGGGTCAGGCTTGCCCTGTGATGTCACAGTTTGACCCGTCCAGTGAAAGGTCTTCACCTTGATGTAACTGCGTTTGGCCAAAAAACCCTAGGCTTTAGATTACAAGGTCTAGATGCACTAGAATGCGAAAATAGCTTTACACTTGGTTATGACCCAGAGATGTGGGTGCTCGGGCGATGGACAATGATAAACTTGTTTGCCTTCTCCATGCCCACATCTCTGGGTGGAGGATGACTCTAGCACTCCAATGTCCTTCTGAAACAGCGTTTGTGTTTCTTGGGTTTGGAGTGCTGGACGCTCAGATCAATGGTGGTGCAGCAGTCATAAGAACATAAGAACATAAGAAATAGGAGCAGGAGCAGGCCATTCGGCCCCTCGAGCCTGCTCCACCATTTAATACGATCATGGACTCAGGTCCATTTCCCTGCCCGCTCCCCATAACCCCTTAACCCCTTATCAGTTAAGAAACAGTCGATCTCTGTCTTAAATCCATTCAATGGCCCAGCATCCAAAGCACTCTGAGTCTGTGAATTCTACAGGTTTACAACCCTCTGAGAGAAGTAATTCCTCCTCATCTCAGTTTTAAATGGGCGGCCCCTTATTCTAAGATTATGCCTGCTAGTTCGAGCTGGAATAAACAAACCTTCCATAGCAACACCCTTCCGACTGTCAGCTGGTTAGTGATGATTCCATTGTTCACGCTCCCTTCACCAGATCTTCTAGCCGGCCACATTCATTCCTAGAGAAATCAGCCAGTTAGTCACAGTCAGTACAGCTCTCTTTCCTTCACTGAAACTGCTTGTGCAACCTCTTCTGCCTCATGTTGCCATTGTTTACAAACCTATCGTGATGTCAGTGATCACGTGATGCACAGGGTAGGGTCAGGCTTGCCCTGTGATGTCACAGTTTGACCCGTCCAGTGAAAGGGCCTCACTTTGATACAATGGTGTTTGGCCAAAAAGCCTTGGGCCTTAGGTTGGATGTGCTGGAATACAATAACCGCTTTGCACTTGGTTATGACCCAGAGAGTCGGGTGTGCGGGCAATGGGCAGTGATGGGATTGTTTGCCTTCTCCGTGCCCCCTTCTCTCAGTGGGGCCCAGTTACATGTGTGACTGTTGCTCACCCTGCAGACTGTCCCGAGCAATGCCCCGAGAGGTCTACCAATGATAAGTAGTTGTCTACATTTACAGAACATGGAGTGAGCACCAAACGCAAGGGCTGGGAGAGTCTGGTTAGTGAGGGAGCTGAGAGTGGGACTCAGTAACCATCTGTGAGCAGGCAACAGGCTCCAGACTAACTATTAACAACCCCAAAGAAGATCAAATAACAACAAAATGTACTGTTCTAACAAGCTATTGTGCACCAGTATTACTGTATCTATTAAACTCGTTATGTTGCTCATTCTGACTTTCACAAATGATGATACAAGATCAATAGGTTAATCCCAACCTTTCAAAGCTCACAACCTTCTCTCTAATCTGCTGGTTGATGATGTTTTCATCGTGTTCTCTTCAAAAAGCAAAAATGGTGAGATATTGTATCCGGCCACATTCACTGCTAGAGAGATCAGCCAGTTAGTCTCAGTCAGTGCTTTCCTTCACTGAAGCTGCTTGTGTCTCAGGTAGCCCCAGGTTACAAACCTATTGTGATGCCTGATCTCACTGTGATGCACAGGGTAGGGTCAGGCTTGCCCTGTGATGTCACGGTTTGACCTGTCCAGTTACCTTGATGTAACTGTGTTGGTCAAAAACCCCTGGGCTTGAGATTAAAATGACTAGATGCACTAGAATACAATAACAGCTTTACACTTGGTTATAACCCAGCATCCAAATGTATTGTATGGAATTGCTGACCGCATCCAAATGTACTGCTCGGGCGATGGACAATGATAAACTTGTTTGCCTTCTCCATGCCCACATTTCTGGGTGGAGGATGACTCTAGCACTCCAATGACCTTCTGAAACAGCTTTTGTGTTTCTTGGGTTTGGAGTGCTGGACGCTCAGAGCAACGGTGGTGCAACAGTCATAAGAACATAAGAACATAAGAAATAGGAGCAGGAGTAGGCCATAAGGCCCCTCGAGTTGCTCCGCTATTTAATACGATCATGGCTGATCGGATCATGGACTCAGATCCACTTCCCTGCCCACTCCCCATAACCCCTTAACCCCTTATCAGTTAAAAACTGTCTCTTTCTGTCAAATCCATTAAATGATCCAGCATCCAAAAGCAGACTGAGGCAGTGAATTCCAAAGATTTACAACCCTCTGAGAGAAGAAATTCCTCCTCATCTCATTTTTAAATGGGCGGCCCCTTATTCTAAGATCATGCCCCCTAGTTCTAGTCTCCCCCATCAGCAGAAACATCCTCTCTGCATCCACCTTGTCAAGCCCCCTCATAATCTTAAACGCTTCGATAAGATCCCCTCTCATTCTTCTGAATTCCAATGAATAGAGGCCTAACCTCCTCAGCCTTTCCTCATAAGTCAGCCCCCTCATCTCCGGAATCAACCTAGTGATCCTTCTCTGAACTGCCTCCAAAGCAAGTACATCCTTTCGTAAATATGGAAAGCAAAACTGTACGCAGTATTCCAGGTGTGGCCTCACCAATACCCTGTATAACTGTAGCAAAACTTCCCTGCTTTTATACTCCATCCCCTTTGCAATAAAGGCCAAGATTCCATTGACCTTCCTGATCACTTGCTGTACCTGCATACTATCCTTTTGTATTTCATGCACCAGGACCCCCAGGTCTCACTGTACTGCGGCACTTTGCAATCTTTCTCCATTTAAATAATAACTTGCTCTTTGATTTTTTTTCTGCCAAAGTGCATGACCTCACACTTTCCAACATTATACTCCATCTGCCAAATGTTTGCCCACTCACTTAGCCTGTCTATGTCCTTTTGCAGATTTTTTTTTTCCTCCTCAATCATTGCTTTTCCTCCCATCTTTGTTTCACCCGCAAACTTGGCTCCGTTACACTCGGTCCCTTCTTCCAAGTCATTAATATAGATTGTAAATAGGTGGGGTCCCAGCACTGATCCCTGCAGCACCCCACTAGTTACTGATTGCCAACCAGAGAATGAACCATTTATTCCGACTCTCTGTTTTCTGTTCGTTAGCCAATCCTCTATCCATGCTAATATATCACCCCCAACCCCGTTAACTTTTATCTTGTGCAGTAACCTTTTATGTGGCACCTTGTCAAATGTCTTCTGGAAATCCAAATACACCACATCCACAGGTTCCCCTTTATCCACCCTGTTCATTAGATCCTCAAAGAATTCCAGCAAATTTGTCAAACATGACCTCTCCTTCATAAATCCATGCTGACTCTGCCTGACTGCATTATGTTTTTCCAAATGTCCTGCTACTGATTCTTTAACAACATTTTCCCAACCCTTTAAACAATCCTCAATCCATGCTAGTATATTACCCCTAATCCCATCAACCCTCCTTTGTTTAATAATCTCTGGTGTGGCACCTTATCGAATGCCTTCTGAATATCCAAACTAGACCGCATTCACTGATTCCCCCGATCTATTCTGCTAGTTACCACCTCAAAAAACTCAAAACAGATTTGTCAAACACGTTTTCCCTTTTATAAATCGATGTTGACTCTGCCCAATCCTATTATTATTTTCTCAGTGCCCTTAATAATAGATTCGAGCATTTTCCCTATTACTGATGTCAGGCAAACTGGTCTGTAGTTCCCCGTTTTCTCTCTCCCTCCTTTCGTAAATAGTGGCGTAACATTAGCAACATTCCAGTCCATGGGAACCGTTCTAGAATCGATGGGACTAGACTATCGGCACATCATCGCTCAATTTATCCCCCATTTATCGCCCACTTATCGCCCATTTACGCCCATTGATCACCCATTTATCGCCCATTTATCACCCATTTATCGCCCATTTAATGCTGAGATACAGGCTATTGCCCATTTTTGCCAGAAAGTAGAAACTAGCACCCGATTATCGCCCATTTATCGCCGGCCAAACTTTTGGCACACATGAATGTGCTGCATCGCCCGGCTTAAGTTTAAAAAATATATGACGTCATCTGCGTGCCAGGCCGAGAATAGTGCTGAAACTGGAAACTTGTGCCCGATTATCGCCCATTTATCGCCACCGCAACTTCCGGCATTTCGCCCACACTTCGCCGAAATGGTCGCTGGTCGAATAGTCGCTGAAAAAAAGCTGCACTCACCTGACCTTAAGTCGGTGCTACTCGGCAGTACTCGGCAATACTCGGCAGTACTCGCCAGTACTCGGCAGTACTCGGCAATACTCGGCAGTACTCGGCAATACTCGGCAGTACTCGGCAATACTTGGCAATACTCGGCAGTACTCGGCAATACTCGGCAATACTCGGCAGTACTCGGCAATACTCGGCAATACTCGGCAGTACTCGGAAATACTCGGCAGTACTCGGCAATACTCGGCAGTATTCGGCAGTACTCGGCAGTACTCGGCAATACTCGGCAATACTCGGCAGTACTTGGAAATACTCGGCAGTACTCGGAAATACTCGGCAGTACTCGGCAATACTCGGCAGTATTCGGCAGTACTCGGCAGTACTCGGCAATACTCGGCAGTACTCGGAAATACTCGGCAGTATTCGGCAGTACTCGGCAGTACTCGGCAATACTCGGCAATACTCGGCAGTACTCAGAAATACTCGGCAGTACTCGGCAGTACTCGGCAATACTCGGCAGTAGTCGGCAGTACTCGGCAATACTCGGCAGTACTCGGCAATACTCGGCAGTACTCGGCATTACTCGGCAATACTCGGCAGTACTTGGCAATACTCGGCAGTACTCGGCAATACTCGGCAATACTCGGAAATACTCGGCAGTATTCGGCAGTACTCGGCAATACTCGGCAATACTCGGCAGTACTCAGAAATACTCGGCAGTACTCGGCAGTACTCGGCAATACTCGGCAGTACTCGGCAGTACTCGGAAATACTCGGCAATACTCGGCAATACTCGGCAGTAGTTCACAGTACTCGGCAATAATCGGCAGTACTCGGCAGTACTCGGCAATACTCGGCAGTATTCGGCAGTACACGGCAATACTCGGCAGTACTCGGCAGTACTCGGCAGTACTTGGCAATACTCGGCAGTACTCGGCAGTACTCGGCAGTACTCTGCAATACTCAGGAGTACTCGGCAATAATCGGCAGTACTCGGCAGTACTCGGCAATACTCGGCAGTACTCGGCAATACTCAGGAGTACTCGGCAATACTCGGCAGTACTCGGCAGTACTCGGCAATACTCGGCAGTACTCGGCAATACTCGGCAGTACTCTGCAATACTCGGCAGTACTCAGCAGTACTCGGCAATACTCGGCAGTACTCTGCAGCACTCGGCAGTACTCTGCAATACTCGGCAGTATTCTGCAGTACTCGGCAGTACTCCGCAGTACTCGGCAATACTCGGCAGTACTCGGCAGTACTCGGCAATACTCGGCAGTATTCGGCAGTACACGGCAATACTCGGCAGTACTCGGCAGTACTCGGCAGTACTCTGCAATACTC
The DNA here is from genome assembly GCF_044704955.1 of Pristiophorus japonicus. Taxonomy (NCBI): domain Eukaryota; kingdom Metazoa; phylum Chordata; class Chondrichthyes; family Pristiophoridae; genus Pristiophorus; species Pristiophorus japonicus. Next base: position 994,450 of record NW_027252026.1, on the reverse strand, counting down.
GGCAGTACTCGGCAATACTCGGCAGTACTCGGCAATACTCGGCAATACTCGGCAGTACTCGGCAATACTCGGCAGTACTCTGCAATACTCGGCAGTACTCGGCAGTACTCGGCAATACTCGGCAGTACTCTGCAGTACTCGGAAGTACTCTGCAATATTCGGCAGTACCCTGCAGTACTCTGCAGTACTCGGCAGTACTCGGCAATACTCGGTAGTACTCGGCAATACTCGGCAGTACTCGGCAGTACTCGGCAATACTCGGCAGTACTCGGCAGTACTCGGCAATACTCGGCAGTACTCGGCAATACTCGGCAGTACTCGGCAGTACTCGGCAATACTCGGCAGTACTCGGCAATACTCGGCAGTACTCTGCAGTACTCGGAAGTACTCTGCAATATTCGGCAGTACCCTGCAGCACTCTGCAGTACTCGGCAGTACTCGGCAATACTCGGTAGTACTCGGCAATACTCCGCAGTACTCGGCAGTACTCGGCAATACTCGGCAGTACTCGGCAGTACTCTGCAATACTCGGCAGTACTCGGCAATACTCGGCAGTACTCTGCAGTACTCGGCAGTACTCTGCAATATTCAGCAGTACTCTGCAGTACTCGGCAGTACTCGGCAGTACTCGGCAATACTCGGTAGTACTCGGCAATACTCGGCAGTACTCGGCAATACTCGGCAGTACTCGGCAGTACTCGGCAGTACTCGGCAATACTTGGCAATACTCGTCAGTACTCGGCAGTACTCGGCAATACTTGGCAATACTCGGCAGTACTCTGCCATACTCGGCAGTACTCTGCAGTACTCGGCAATACTCTGCAGTACTCTGCAATACTCGGCAGTACTCTGAAATACTCGGCAGTACTCGGCAATACTCGGCAGTACTCGGCAATACTCGGCAGTACTCTGCAGTACTCGGCAGTACTCTGCAATATTCAGCAGTACTCTGCAGTACTCGGCAGTACTCGGCAATATCGGCAGTATGCGGCAGTACACGGCAATACTCGGCAGTACTCGGCAGTACTCGGCAGTACTTGGCAATACTCGGCAGTACTCGGCAGGACTCAGCAGTACTCGGCAGTACTCTGCAATACTCGGCAGTACTCGGCAATACTCGGCAGTACTCGGCAGTACTCGGCAATACTCGGCAGTACTCGGCAATACTCGCCAGTACTCTGCAATACTCGGCAGTACTCTGCAATACTCGGCAGTACTCGGCAGTACTCTGCAGTACTCGGCAGTACTCGGCAGTACTCGGCAATACTCGGTAGTACTCGGCAATACTCGGCAATACTCGGCAGTACTCGGCAGTACTCGGCAGTACTCGGCAATACTCGGCAGTACTCGGCAATACTCGGCAGTACTCGGCAGTACTCGGCAATACTTGGCAATACTTGGCAGTACTTTGCAATACTCGGCAGTACTCTGCAGTACTCGGCAATACTCTGCAGTACTCTGCAATACTCGGCAGCACTCTGAAATACTCGGCAGTACTTGGCAATACTCGGCAGTACTCGGCAATACTCGGCAATACTCGGCAGTACTCGGCAATACTTGGCAATACTCGGCAGTACTCTGCAATTCTCGGCAGTACTCTGCAGTGCTCGGCAATACTCGGCAGTACACGGCAATACTCAGCAATACTCGGCAGTACTCGGAAATACTCGGCAGTACTCGGCAATACTCGGCAGTACTCGGCAATACTCGGCAGTACTCGGCAATACTCGGCAGTACTCGGCAATACTCGGCAGTACTCGGAAATACTCGGCAGTACTCGGCAATACTCGGCAGTACTCTGCAATACTCGGCAGTACTCTGCAGTACTCGGCAATACTCGGCAATACTCTGCAATACTCTGCAATACTCGGCAATACTCGGCAGTACTCGGCAATACTCGGCAGTACCCGGCAATACTCTGCAATACTTGGCAATACTCGGCAGTACTCGGCAATACTCGGCAGTACTCTGCAGTACTCGGCAATACTCGGCAATACTCGGCAGTACTCTGCAGTACTCGGCAATACTCGGCAGTACTCGGCAGTACTCGGCAGTACTCGGCAGTACTCGGCAATACTCGGCAATACTCGGCAATACTCGGCAGTACTCGGCAATACTCGGCAGTACTCGGCAGTACTCGGCAATACTCGGCAATACTCGGCAGTACTCTGCAATACTCTGCAATACTCGGCAGTACTCTGCAGTACTCGGCAATACTCGGCAGTACTCGGCAATACTCGGCAATACTCGGCAATACTCGGCAGTACTCGGCAGTACTCGGCAATACTCGGCAGTACTCTGCAATACTCTGCAGTACTCGGCAATGCTCGGCAATACTCGGCAGTACTCTGCAGTACTCGGCAGTACTCGGCAGTACTCGGCAGTACTCTGCAATACTCGGCAGTACTCGGCAATACTCGGCAGTACTCGGCAATACTCGGCAATACTCGGCAGTACTCGGCAATACTCGGCAGTACTCGGCAGTACTCGGCAATACTCGGCAGTACTCGGCAATACTCGGCAGTACTCGGCAATACTCGGCAATACTCGGCAGTACTCTGCAATACTCAGCAATACTCGGCAGTACTCGGCAGTACTCGGCAGTACTCGGCAGTACTCGGCAGTACTCGGCAATACTCGGCAATACTCGGCAATACTCTGCAGTACTCGGCAATACTCGGCAGTACTCGGCAGTACTCGGCAATACTCGGCAATACTCGGCAGTACTCTGCAATACTCTGCAATACTCGGCAGTACTCTGCAGTACTCGGCAATACTCGGCAGTACTCGGCAATACTCGGCAATACTCGGCAATACTCGGCAGTACTCGGCAGTACTCGGCAATACTCGGCAGTACTCTGCAATTCTCTGCAGTACTCGGCAATGCTCGGCAATACTCGGCAGTACTCTGCAGTACTCGGCAATACTCGGCAGTACTCGGCAGTACTCTGCAATACTCGGCAGTACTCGGCAATACTCGGCAGTACTCGGCAATACTCGGCAATACTCGGCAGTACTCGGCAATACTCGGCAGTACTCGGCAGTACTCGGCAATACTCGGCAGTACTCGGCAATACTCGGCAGTACTCGGCAATACTCGGCAGTACTCGGCAATACTCGGCAATACTCGGCAGTACTCGGCAATACTCGGCAGTACTCGGCAGTACTCGGCAATACTCGGCAGTACTCGGCAATACTCGGCAGTACTCGGCAATACTCGGCAATACTCGGCAGTACTCTGCAATACTCAGCAATACTCGGCAGTACTCGGCAGTACTCGGCAGTACTCGGCAGTACTCGGCAATACTCGGCAATACTCGGCAATACTCGGCAGTACTCGGCAATACTCGGCAGTACTCGGCAGTACTCGGCAATACTCGGCAATACTCGGCAGTACTCTGCAATACTCTGCAATACTCGGCAGTACTCTGCAGTACTCGGCAATACTCGGCAGTACTCGGCAATACTCGGCAATACTCGGCAATACTCGGCAGTACTCGGCAGTACTCGGCAATACTCGGCAGTACTCTGCAATTCTCTGCAGTACTCGGCAATGCTCGGCAATACTCGGCAGTACTCTGCAGTACTCGGCAATACTCGGCAGTACTCGGCAGTACTCTGCAATACTCGGCAGTACTCGGCAATACTCGGCAGTACTCGGCAATACTCGGCAATACTCGGCAGTACTCGGCAATACTCGGCAGTACTCGGCAGTACTCGGCAATACTCGGCAGTACTCGGCAATACTCGGCAGTACTCGGCAATACTCGGCAATACTCGGCAGTACTCTGCAATACTCGGCAATACTCGGCAATACTCGGCAGTACTCGGCAGTACTCGGCAGTACTCGGCAGTACTCGGCAATACTCGGCAATACTCGACACTACCGACGCCTTTTCGACAGTCGGAGGATCTGTACTGAAAGGCTGCTTCAAGTGTTTGTGAGGAGAATCAATCTCTGAGTGATTTTAAGGGCCTTTTTGACCCTTGCCAATCATCTAATCACATTTGTATCTGTTGAGGACAAATGAAGGGCATTTCTAGTGATTGATAGTGATGGGCCTGTAATTTCTCAGCCAGTATTGGTCACTAATCACATGCTGCAGACTGACGATGGGAGAAGGTATATTGAAGAGCAATATGTGTCCAATCAAAGAGTTGGCAGACTGGTGCAGAGGAGGAGACCTTACACCCAACGCATTTACAGGGAAAAGTGATCATAGCTGAACTTGTCCGATAACATGTGCGTTAGGAGGCTGCGATTCCGAAAGGAGGACATCAGTGAGATATGCCAGCTCATCAAGGGAGATCTGCAGTCTACCAGCACCATCAGGACTGCACTGCCTGTTGAGGTTAAGGTTACTGCGGCACTTTCCTTCTACGCATCGGGCTCCTTTCAAACCTCAGCTGGCGACATTTGCGGAAGCTATCAGCACGCCCGACACACACTGCTCCATTCGACAGGTGACTGAAGCCCTTTACGCACTCAGGATGGACTTTATAAACTTCCCTATGGCCAGGAAGGCACAGATTGAGAGGGCTTTGGGTTTCTCGCAAATAGCAAACTTCCTCAAGGTGCAGGGAGCAATAGACTGTACGCACATCGCCCTGTGAGCACCTTTTCAGGATGTAGAGGTACTTTGGAAGCGAAAAGGATTCCACTCCCTGAACGTGCAGCTCGTTGTCAACCACAAGCAAATAATCCTGGCAATAAATGCAATTATCCAGGCAGCATCCATGATGCACACATCTTGCATGGGAGCACTGTCTCTGACCTGTTTAAGAGTCAGCCACAAGGTCACGGTTGGATGCTGGGGGATAAAGGATATGACCTTGCCAGCTGGCTCATGACCCCCCTGCGTAAGGCCCAGACGGAAGCCAAGAAGTGTTACAATGAAAGCCATATAGCGACATGCAATGTCGTTAGAAAGACAATTGGAGTTCCGAAGCAGCGCTTCAGATTCCTGGACCACTCAGGAGGTAACCTACAATACCACCCTGAGCAGGTCGCGGAGCTTAATGTGGTGTGCTGCATGTTGTAGAACCTAGCTATCAGGAGAGGACAACAATTGCAGATGGGACCACCAAAACTATCCGCTCCACGCCCTCCGATATTCGTGTGGACATTGCGGCAGTGTTTCTGGTCAACCCACCAATCGCCTGGAGGAGCTGTCGACCGATATGGACACTGTCCCTGGACAGTGTCACCAGGTCCTCAGTAGGATCTGCCTGTCGCAGTGCATGCCTATCTCGCCGAATCAACCTCCGTGGGGTCAGCGTGGGCACTGTACACCTTGGAGTGGCCTGCTGCAAGCCGCTTGGCCCCGCTACTTCATCCGCCCATGAAGACGTGGCCGCAGGTACAACAGATGACAATTGGTCATCTTCCTCCTCCTCAGTAGTCTCCTCTGGACCCGTGGTGATGACCACCTGCAATGGCACAGGCGTCCGTGGAGGGGCCTCCCTTCGCACCTCGAGAGTCTCGGGACCTGCAAATCATCATTGAGGTTATTGGAACAGAAGGGTAGACAGGAGAATGCTTGCGCTGTGCTGGCATATGTACGAGGAGCAACATTACTGCAATAAATGTGAACAAGAGATGTTACATATGATTACATCATTATGGTTGTACATCTATGCCCCAGAGAGCTGTGGAGGCTGGGTCATTGAATATATTTAAGGCAGAGATAGACAGACTTTTGAGCGATAAGGGAGTAAAGGGTTATGGGGAGCGAGAAGGGAAGTGGAGCTGAGTCCATGATCAGATCAGCCATGATCGTATTGAATAGCAGAGCAGGCTCGAGGGGCTGTATGGCCCACTCCTGCTCCTATTTCTTATGTTCTTATGTTCTTTAACTGAGAGTACTACAGAAGCTGCATGCATAACATGGCATTATTATTATATTATAATGAAATGCCATTAAATGACTTTAAATGACTCTGGTTTACCACTGCTTTACACATTAGTCACGCTGTACAACAACGGGACCTGCACCACCGCGGGTGGCAGAGCGACTGTGACTGCCCACTAGTGCTGCAGCACATTCTGCCAAGTCAGTCAGGGTCTGTATATCAGCAGGGCCTCCTCCGGTGTGCCTCTGGTCCGCCTGATTCGTGGATATCTTCCTCTGCATGGCATAAACCAATAGACTAGGTACTATTACGGAAAGACAACAAATTCTAAAGTTACATGCTAATACGGTTTGTATCCACAATGGATGCATGGTTATAACATCTACGTTCAGAGAAAATATTTGGACTTGCAAAAGGCTTTTGACAAGGTCCCACACAAGAGATTGGTGTACAAAATTAAAGCACGTGGTATTGGGGGTAATGTATTGACGTGGATAGAGAACTGGTTGGCAGACAGGAAGCAGAGAGTCGGGATAAACGGGTGCTTTTTAGAATGGCAGGCAGTGACCAGTGGGGTGAAAGGTCAAAATTCACTGGAAACCGCCCCCCCCCTCCCCCGCCCCACCACCCCCCCTCCCCCCAACCCCCCCCCTCCCCCCCCACCGCCAGTGTTTGGGCTCATTGGAAAGGAAATTTAATTTGGGACTATCTACCGGAAAGTTGAAATCCTAAAGTGCTTATGGAAGAAACCATGAACTTTAATCGAATTTTGGACTTTTACAAGACAAATTCAAGTCTGTGGGCAGGCCTCAAAGAACTGAAGGAGCCAACTTGATTATTGGAACTGTCTGGGTGTTGGGGCTAACGTAAAGTGTCTGGAGAAATAGATATTCGAAAACCCTTCTCCAGAAGAGACATTAATATTACAACACTATCTCAGAGATGGCCAGCAATCCAACCGAATTGAGAAAAGCCATCTTCGGCACGCATAAAAACAAAAGGGCCCACTACAGCCTGTATGCAAAAACCAAGCACAAAAGGACATTTCGATTACCAAGCCAATATTTTCCATCAGGAAACAGATTTCGAAGAGCAACCCACCCAAGACATGCAAACTTTTAATGAGCCCGCCAAAATATTACAAAGTAATGTCAAGCCTGCCAAATTTAAACAAAGCATTCTGGACTTATTTGGCATGAAGATTAGGACAGCTCAAACCATATAACTGGCCCCTGTTTTAACAGAGGCTAGGTTGCTACTACCTCAGGAGACACTGAGTATGCTATGCGTGTATACCATACTACGACTGTGCCATCAAGAAGGGAGAGAGAGCAACGCAACAGTTGAAAACTAACTTCTCCAGCCTCGAAGTCCTGAAGTCCAAAAGGGAAGGAAGAAGATCACCATCGTGGCAGCAACTGACCGCAGCCAACGTGGTACCAATAAAAGCCACCGAGATCGACCAAACTCGAAACAAAACTCCAATGGGAAGAAACCGAAGAATCGAAAGTTTCCACTCTACAAGCTGTTCCTGAGCTACCAATGGATAAAACATTACCTAAAGTACTGTAAAAACCTACTTCTAATGATAGAAAATGGGTACTTACCCCACAAATCCAAAACGTGCCTTTCCACATCAGCGGACTCAGCCCAACTGAAGATTGTGCAGTAAGAAGTCCTCTCCGATGTTCGGGGTACGGCAAGCAGAACCTACAGAACTCAACGAACACCAAAATCGTGAACTACCGCTAACTGACCAGAAAGGATTGGTAAGCATAGTCCCTGCCTGCCCTGGAGTCTAACCTAGCTAGGCTTAGGTACTGGGAGGTGGGAGGTGTAATTTTTACTGTAACCACCTTTGAATGGACATTCTGAAATGGGAGGGAGAACAGCCAGTTGTCGTGGTGCACATTGGTACCAACGACATAGGTAAAAAAAGGGATGAGGTCCTACGAAACGAATTTAAGGAGCTAGGAGCTAAATTAAAAAGTAGGACCTCAAAAGTAGTAATCTCGGGATTGCTACCAGTGCCACGTGCCAGTCAGAGTAGGAATTGCAGGATAGCGCAGATGAATACGTGGCTTGAGCAGTGGTGCAGAAGGGAGGGATTCAAATTCCTGGGGCATTGGAACCGGTTCTGGGGGAGGTGGGAACAGTACAAACCGGACGGTCTGCACCTGGGCAGGACCGGAACCAATGTCCTAGGGGGAGTGTTTGCTAGTGCTGTTGGGGAGGAGTTAAACTAATATGGCAGGGGGATGGGAAACAATGCAGGGAGAAAGAGGGAGACAAAAGGAGGCAAAAACAAAAGACAGAAAGGAGATGAGGAAAAGTGGAGGGCAGAGAAACCTAAGGCAAAGAACAAAAAGGGCCACTGTATAGCAAAATTCTAAAAGGGCAAAGGATGTTAACAAAAACAAGCCTGAAGGCTTTGTGTCTTAATGCAAGGAGTATCCGCAATAAGGTGGATGAATTAACTGTGCAAAAAGACGTTCACAAATATGATGTGATTGGGATTACGGAGACGTGGCTCCAGGATGATCAGGGCTGGGAACTCAACATCCAGGCGTATTCAACATTCAGGAAGGATAGAATAAAAGGAAAAGGAGGTGGGGTAGCATTACTGGTTAAAGAGGAGATTAATGCAATAGTTAGGAAAGACATTAGCTTGGATGATGTGGAATCTATATGGGTAGAGCTGCAGAACACCAAAGGGCAAAAAACGTTAGTGGGAGTTGTGTACAGACCTCCAAACAGTAGTAGTGATGTTGGGGAGGGCATCAAACAGGAAATTAGGGGTGCATGCAATAAAGGTGTAGCAGTTATAATGGGTGACTTTAATATGCACATAGATTGGGCTAGCCAAACTGGAATCAATACGGTGGAGGAGGATTTCCTGGAGTGCATAAGGGATGGTTTTCTAGACCAACATGTCGAGGAACCAACTCGGGGGGAGGCCATCTTAGACTGGGTGTTGTGTAATGAGAGAGGATTAATTAGCAATCTCATTGTGCGAGGCCCCTTGGGGAAGAGTGACCATAATATGGTGGAATTCTGCATTAGGCTGGAGAATGAAACAGTTAATTCAGAGACCATGGTCCAGAACTTAAAGAAGGGTAACTTTGAAGGTATGAGGCGTGAATTGGCTAGGATAGATTGGCGAATGATACTTAAGGGGTTGACTGTGGATGGGCAATGGCAGACATTTAGAGACCGCATGGATGAACTACAACAATTGTACATCCCTGTCTGGCGTAAAAATAAAAAAAGGAAGGTGGCTCAACCGTGGCTATCAAGGGAAATCAGGGATAGTATTAAAGCCAAGGAAGTGGCATACGAATTGGCCAGAAATAGCAGCGAACCCGGGCACTGGGAGAAATTTAGAACTCAGCAGAGGAGGACAAAGGGTTTGATTAGGGCAGGGAAAATGGAGTACGAGAAGAAGCTTGCAGGGAACATTAAGGCGGATTGCAAAAGTTTCTATAGGTATGTAAAGAGAAAAAGGTTAGTAAAGACAAACATAGGTCCCCTGCAGTCAGAATCAGGGGAAGTCATAACGGGGAACAAAGAAATGGCGGACCAATTGAACAAGTACTTTGGTTCGGTATTCACTAAGGAGGACACAAACAACCTTCCGGATATAAAAGGGGTCAGAGGGTCTAGTAAGGAGGAGGAACTGAGGGAAATCTTTACTAGTCGGGAAATTGTGTTTGGGAAATTGATGGGATTGAAGGCCGATAAATCCCCAGGGCCTGATGGACTGCATCCCAGAGTACTGAAATAGCGGATGCATTGACAGTCATTTTCCAACATTCCATTGACTCTGGATCAGTTCCTATCGAGTGGAGGGTAGCCAATGTAACCCCACTTTTTAAAAAAGGAGGGAGAGAGAAAACAGGGAATTATAGACCGGTCAGCCTGACCTCAGTAGTGGGTAAAATGGTGGAATCAATTATTAAGGATGTCATAGCAGCGCATTTGGAAAATGGTGACATGATAGGTCCAAGTCAGCATGGATTTGTGAAAGGGAAATCATGCTTGACAAATCTTCTGGAATTTTTTGAGGATGTTTCCAGTAAAGTGGACAAAGGAGAACCAGTTGATGTGGTATATTTGGACTTTCAGAAGGCTTTCGACAAGGTCCCACACAAGAGATTAATGTGCAAAGTTAAAGCACATGGGATTGGGGGTAGTGTGCTGACGTGGATTGAGAACTGGTTGTCAGACAGGAAGCAAAGAGTAGGAGTAAATGGGTACTTTTCAGAATGGCAGGCAGTGACTAGTGGAGTACCGCAAGGTTCTGTGCTGGGGCCCCAGCTGTTTACATTGTACATTAATGATTCAGACGAGGGGATTAAATGTAGTATCTCCAAATTTGCGGATGACACTAAGTTGGGTGGCAGTGTGAGCTGCGAGGAGGATGCTATGAATGACTTGGATAGGTTAGGTGAGTGGGCAAATGAATGGCAGATGAAGTATAATGTGGATAAATGTGAGGTTATCCACTTTGGTGGTAAAAACAGAGAGACAGACTATTATCTGAATTGTGACAGATTTGGAAAAGGGAAGGTGCAACGAGACCTGGGTGTCATGGTACATCAGTCATTGAAGGTTGGCATGCAGGTACAGCAGGCAGTTAAGAAAGCAAATGGCATGTTGGCCTTCATAGCGAGGGGATTTGAGTACAGGGGCAGGGAGGTGTTGCTGCAGTTGTACAGGGCCTTGGTGAGGCCACACCTGGAGTATTGTGTACAGTTTTGGTCTCCTAACTTGAGGAAGGACATTCTTGCTATTGAGGGAGTGCAGCGAAGATTCACCAGACTGATTCCTGGGATGGTGGGACTGACCTATCAAGAAAGACTGGATCAACTGGGCTTTTATTCACTGGAGTTCAGAAGAATGAGAGGGGACCTCATAGAAACGTTTAAAATTCTGACGTGTTTAGACAGGTTAGATGCAGGAAGAATGTTCCCAATGTTGGGGAAGTCCAGAACCAGGGGTCACAGTCTGAGGATAAGGGGTAAGCCATTTAGGACCGAGATGAGGAGAAACTTCTTCACCCAGAGAGTGGTGAACCTGTGGAATTCTCTACCACAGAAAGTAGTTGAGGCCAATTCACTAAATATATTCAAAAGGGAGTTAGATGAAGTCCTTACTACTCGGGGGATCAAGGGGTATGGCGAGAAAGCAGGAAGTGGGTACTGAAGTTTCATGTTCAGCCATGAACTCATTGAATGGTGGTGCAGGCTAGAAGGGCTGAATGGCCTGCTCCTGCACCTATTTTCTATGTTTCTATGTTTCTATGAATGTGTAATGTATTGTTCTTTATTACAGTGATTATAAGGCTGACTTTGTACTTTCTTGTCTGTAATAAAGTCAAAGTTCTTTGCACCAAACCAGTTGTACTTTGCATTTTGTCACATTCCCCAAATAATCCCAGAGTGTAGAACCCAAGGGAGTGGGAGCCATTCGAAGCACTCAAGTAGGTCAGAGGTGAACCTGAAGCCCGGGACCACTCCTTACAAAATGGCGACTGCGGCAGGACTCTGGTACAAGGGCTGTGATGCGGAGCGTGCTGGTTTGGGGGAAAGAACCAAGATGGAAGAGAGGATTTCCTCCTATGTGTACAAGAAAGTGAATGTCACTAAGGAATGGGTGCTTGGTCTGTTGTGCGCTGAACGTCCAGCCGACGCTGCAGCCCAGTGGACAGCAAGCAAGGATCACAAAGAATCAGTAGAGAAGGCACTCTGGTTGGTCTGTCTGCAGCGACAGGTCCAACTCCTGGATAAAACCAATGAGACACTACATGCAGAGTTATGGGAATGTGCAGAGAACTATCAGGAAAGGGCTATGGCAGAAGAAAGGTTATGGGGAGAACTCCGTAAGCTAAAACAGGAAAAGACCCAGCTAATGGAAAGGTTTAAAAACAGTCAGGACTATTTTCAATGTCAGGTTACCGAGGCCAAAAGTAATGAAAAGTCACTGAGGGAGGAAAGCACTCGCCTCACCCTACAAGTAAAAGAGCTCCAGGAAAATGTAAAAGATGTGCAAGCAGCGTATAAAGTAGCTAGCACTAATGGGTTTGAATCGGGAGACCGCGGTCCCTGCCAGCAACAAATCAAGAGTTTAACCCTTGCTCTGTCCAAGGCAAAAGGCATGGTATGTTTAATAAGCCCGGGTACGCCCCAGGTAAACCTGGAAGAGAAGGAAGAAACGACCTGGCCACTACCTGTAGCACCGGTGACTACACCGGTGAAGCAGCAGGAGGGGCGAACGAGTTGCAGGGTGAACAGGGATAGTGAACCACCAGCACCTGTGGCACCGAGTTTCAGCTCGGTCTGGCAGCAGGGAGGAGAGGGAGGCGAGCCAGAACAGGGAGAGCCAGAACCAGGGCCAATGTGCCCGGTCCGGCAACAGAGGTTTGGCCCGCCCACCCTTGCCGGGGGTCCAGGACCCTGGAAAGTCAGTTTGTGGTCCCCCACACTCCCCACCAGCTTAGGGCTATGATAAGCCACCTGGGAAAGCTCACTCCAAAGGGAGACCCCTCAGTTCACTTTGTGGAGGTGGAACAGGCAGGGGATATTAATGGGTGCGATGAGGCCGAGATGGCAAAGATGCTTCTCCTATCTCTCGACAGCAAACTGTACCAGTCCCTCTCTACTGAGAGCAAAAGAGGACAGAAAACACTTGCTGCCATCCAGAAAGACATTTTAGAAGCTCTGGGCTGCATGAAGTGAGTCCCTTCTCCAGAGTAAATGGTGCAGCTCACAGGGGAAACCCCACAGGCTTTCGCAGACCGACTGTGGCCTGTGGAGGGGACCTCAACTGAAATCACTTAAACCCGGGCGAGTTAGCCCACTGGCTCCGAAGCCTAGTATCTAACAGTTTACCCAGAATAAGAACCAAGGCTGAGGCCTGGTTCGACCCCAGAGACCCCCAAGCCACAGAATAGAGAGTGCTTAGGCAGCTGACCCTAGCTTACAGAAACGGCAGAGGGACAGAAGAGCCCCCACAAAAGGGAAGGGTTCACGAAATCTGATCTAACCAAGACAAGAGGGAATGGCACCACAAGGGGGCAACCCCTCCGATACAAAACGTACCTGCTTTGGGTGTGGAAAGAGTGGGCACTGGAGAAAGGATTGAAGAAATCCTTGGCAGAATAGCGCAGGAAAGAATTCTCCAGCCCCTGCCCAAAAGACCGGGACAGATAAGCCAGTCCCTCCCCACTCGTTTGAGACCTTTTTAACTGCGCTCCGAGCCATGTTAGATGGCCCTGGAAAGGTAAGCCACCGCCACTGGTACCGAAATCCCATCTGCCCCCTCCCAACCAAAACCGTGACTAGGACAGGCACAGCCTGTCCACCTGTGTGCCCTCGAGTATGATACGTGTGTTGATTTCTGGATTCTTTTCCCTCAATCTGGTTCAGTGAAATCACTGAGTCGAATACCGATTGTGCTTTAAACAGAGCAAGCTTTTATTTAAAAAGCAAATCCCGATCGGGGACCTTATCAGACAGAAGGAATGCAACTCTGATAGAACGCACTCACTTCCTACGGACAAAGTGACGTGACATTGTAAAGGGACGACGGTTATACATTTTCGGTAAAAGATAACAAGATAGGGCTAGAGTGACATCCTAGTTCAGCCTATCCCTTTTGATCCCTCTTTCCCTTTGTCCACTCATAAGCCGACCTAAGTATGGTCTGATTTTAAACAAAGGCCTTCTGTTAATGTTTCAGGTTAATAACATGATTTAATAAGACCTTGAGGTTTTTCTGCAAGCTGTGGGTTTTGTTTCAATATGTGTTAGTGTTGTAACATTTTGCAGTCTCGAGTTTGAGATGTCATGGCTATTCCTCCATGAATTCTTTGTTAGCTTATACTGTCCATATATAATTCCCACGTTCTCAACTTCTCGACTTTATACATTTTTAAACATTCACATTCCCCCCTTTTATCATTCCATGATAACACTTAGGATCATTCTAGGAGTATTGCATTCATCCGTTCACACTCTATTTCCTGAATCATATTGTTGTTAGTGTCGATTAGTTCTTTAGTTCGTTGGATCATAACTCGGGAGCCCTTGACCACAAGCGGGTTTGCTAACCTTGCCATCATTACTTTACAACAAAGGTTAAGGCAATCAACAATCAAACAACACGTAATTATTACTACGATGAGAATAATTGCCCCATGCATTAGATAGGATCCCCAGGATCCACCCGATAGCCAATCAAACCAGTTAGATCTTCCTGCTGGCGTGGATAACTTCTTCACCTTCCTTCTTATGTGATCAAAGAGATTGGTTATGTTTTCTGAACTATCGGGAATGTAAGTGAAACATTCAGATCCTATCAGGGCACACGTTCCCCCTTTCTCAGCTAACAGGTAATCGAGGGCCATTCGGTTTTGTAATGCTACGGTCCTTATTGCTACCATTTCAGCTGTGATGCCCTCCAGAGCTTCAGCAGTATTGTTAGCTATCTGTTCCAATATCGTCTCCAGGTTCTGTACTTCATCCATGAGACGTCCTATCCTGATTGGGAACATCATGACCCCAAAGAACTTGTCGGCGGGGGTGATGGCTCGCTTGTATCGGTTGGAGGCATGTGCTTCCACCAGGGTACGTACAAATGGCACCACATATCCCAGATAACAGGACCCTGTCCATCGCCTAGGCAACCAAGGATATGCCTTATGACCGCACACGAAATACGTGCCGTTAAAAGCTGCTTTCTGATATATTGCTTCCGGGTCCCAGGACTGGGCCCACAAACCTCCACCTGTTTTACTCGGAAGGTGAGAGAGGATGGTGACTCGTGCACCTGTGGTGATGTTGAGATTGTGTGGGCATTTGCTGTACCCTATGATATGTCCCTTGTTACTGGTGTCATTTCGAGTTCGACATATGTCCCCGGTTGGCCTCCCAATCCCCGAGATATTGGTCAGAGCTAAGAATGGGGGTTCCTTTCCACAGTCGTAGGTTGGTTGGTACCATCCCTGGGACATCTGACTAATGGGGTCTCCAGCACTCTCCCACTTGGTGACCTCCCCGTGGTCATTCATGTGGTAACGGTATAATACGCCTCCTGATCTCTGTGATCCCTCTTTTGACCCGCCTTTCCTCTCTCGTATTTGCATTGGCCCCCCTCCGCTCATGCTAGTCTGGCTCAGAAGCCACTTGACAGTCTCAGTTAGGGTCAGTGGAACGGGGCGTAAAGGAATACCCCCTTTGGAATGTATAGGGATATGTGAGCATACCCAGCATCAAGAAAAGTTCCCATATTGCGCATAAACATAAGACATGTACAAAAAGGTGTTTACATGGAGCTCTCTTCTCTGTCTCCCCTCCTATGCGCCGAAACTGTCATATTATACAGACTGTGGCATACAGACACAGTTTCATCTTATGGCTCAGGATTCAGATAAATAGTCCAATTATTTTGCTGATTAAAAGAGTTCGGTTCTCCCGTCTCTCTTCTTAGGTCACCGTCGGTGTAGCTGGCTGTCTATCACTACTGGTAAAAGTTCAAACTGGTCCACGTTACAATTAGGATGTCAACGGCCTTGTTCAGCTATGGAGAAGAGGAAATCTGGAACAGAAACAGGAATTAGAATAACCAGTAAAATAGGTTCGTTAGGGGGTGGTGAGCTTGCAGTGGTGCAGGTGAACCCAGGCACTTTTCCCCTCAACCTTGGCTGCAGTGGGGGTAGTGAATAACACGTGAAAAGGCCCCTCCCATTGTGGCTCCAATCCCTTCCGAATCCACCTCTTAATCAGGACATACTTCCCAGGTACCATGAGGGACGATTTGGGTAAAACTGGGAGATCGAGGTGAGCCTCTCGAACCTGGTTGTGAGCTAGTCGCAGAGCCTGAGTCAGAGAAAGAACATAGGTGGTCATCAGTCGAGCTGAGATACCATATCTAGGAACAATTTCCCTCATTAACACCTTAACAACAGTTTGAGCCTTATTGTCCAGGGTAGGGTAGGCTTCAATCCACCTGCTAAACACATCTACTATTACTAACACATATTTGTAACACTGAACTTTTTGCAACTCAATGTAGTCCAACTGAAATGTCTCAAAGGGACCTTCGGGTAGGGGCATTTTACCCCAATCACAGGGGACTCCCTTCCCTGGATTATGTTGCTGGCAAACCAGGCAACGACTACTGATGTTCTGGGCAAGCGCCTGCAGTCTAGGATGCCACCAAGTAGCCAAAAGTGTGTCACTCGTGGTCCTTGCTCCACAATGAGTAGCAAAAATGCATACATTCAATAACCCATAGAGCCAACTCGTCAGACATGCAAGTCTGTTCCGCGGGAGTGGTCCAGAGTTTAGAAACATTGTCATAAGTACATCCATAATTTTTCCACAACAGTTTTTCTTTTTCAGGAGCGTCCTCCTGTGCTTTAATAACATCTTGGATGGTTGGCATTGGTTTTTCCGAGGCTAACTTATCCTTCGCAGGATTTTTTAGTCTGACTCATCATTTTGGGCACTACCACCTGTTGGTCACGAGAGGCCTGTTTAGCCTCTTTGTCAGCACAACGATTCCCTATATCAACCGGGGATTTTCCGGTGGTGTGGGCGGTACATTTGACAATGGCAATGTGCTTGGGGAGCATGAGGGCTTGCAACAAATCAGATACTAGTTGCTTATGGGATATCTCATTCCCCTGTGAGGTTAGGAATCCCCTATTTTTCCATAATTGTCCGAAATCATGGGCCACCCCAAAGGCATACCGAGAGTCGGTATAGATATTGACTTTGAGGTCTTTGGCCAAGATACAGGCTCGGGTGAGGGCGAATAGTTCAGCTTGTTGGGTAGAATTGGCGGTTTCAAAGGCGGCAGATTCCAAGACCTGATTCTCCTGGTTTACTATGGCGTATCCTGAGATTCGTGTATTTTCTGGATTAATAGAAGAACTTCCGTCAACATACATAATACAGTCTGGATCTTCCATTGGTACATCAACTAAATCTTCCTTGACTGATGTGGTCTCTTGAATTAAAGATAAACAATCATGACTGGGTTCTTCCTCATCTTGGGGCGGCTCAGTAAGAAAACAGGCCGGATTAATTGCAGTACAGTGCCGAAAGGTCAGCTTGGGTTGTTTAGTAGGTAGATCTCAGATCTGCTTTGCCTGGCCATGGTAAGGTGTTGAGTCTGCAGCTGGCCCAGGAGGGCAGCTACGGAGTGAGAGGTGTTAAGACAACGGTAGCACAGTCTTTCAGGATTGTACAATACAGTTGAAAGGGCCGGTCATAGAGGGGCCAGACCAAAGCCGGAGCTTGCAGCAGGGCTGTCTTTAGTTCCTTAAAGGCTTGGACGTCTGCGGTTTCTATTTCAAAGCTGCCTTCCTTATTTGTATACGGGGTGAGGTGCTTAGTCATCAGGACAACATTAGGGATCCAGGATCTGCAGTAATTGATCATCCCCAACCACTGGCGCATTTGTTTAGCCGTGCTAGGGACTGGAAACTGGCAAATTGGTTCGACTCGGCTAGCCTCCAGAGCTCGGTGGATACTCGGTATTGCCTGTGATTTCAGTGGGTACTGTCGGATAGAGGGCCAGTCCACATTGCCCTGCACTGGGATCTCAATCGGATCAATGGGAGTATAACCCACTTGGGAGGGGTCCTCTTCCCACACATGAGGATCCACATAGTCAGGTATGTCAGAGCCAGTATGATGCTGCAGAGTCGTTAAGACCTTCTCGGGGTCCCCGTGGAATTGGACTGTTCGGCCATGTTTTACAATTTGCACATCCCGGCTGGTATGGTCAGCCTCGTCTATAGCCTAGCGCACCATAACTCCCAAATCTTTCGCGTGGTGGGGAGGTAATACTTCACGAGTAATATGTGGTGCCACAGTTGGGGGCTGTCCATTTCCACAAAATCTGCCTTCCCTTCCGGTCCAGTCACTCTAGCCCTTAATAGAATTTCCTTCACTTCCCCTTCGTGATCCTGATAAAAGTTCTGCAGGTCCTGATTCTTTCCACTGGGATCGTATGCTAGGGTCACGTGATAGGGTGCCTGCGGCAGATCCAGAGACCACCACTGAGGGGTTCTAGTGGTATAATACTGCCGCTTAAGGGTTCCTTGTTTTACCATAATCCCATCATCTCCACACTCCAAATGCAACTGGAATTTGCAGAGGAGGTCTCTAGCCATCAAGTTACAGTCCAGATTGGTTGTGATAACAAATCGATGTTCCACCGATTCTTCCTGGTAACCCATTTTAACCGGTTCTGACACCGGGAATGTAGAGACTTGTCCCAGGAATCCTGACAGTCCCTGTGTTTCAGTGAAGGCGGGGAGTTTAAGCTTTGATTGTACAGAAGAAATGAAGGCTCCCGTATCTATCAAGAAGGGTTGCCACTCATTCCGAATTTTTAACAATATCATCGGTTCGTCATCCGGGGAGGGTCCCTGCACAACCAAGCTACATAGTCAATACGAATAATCGGGGGACGGTTGGCCAAAGGGGTTGTTCTGGGAGAAGTTAGTGTAAGATCCCCGTCCTCTTCCCCCCTTGCCCCACTCCTCTTCCTCCTCTTCCTTTTTCGTGCTGACGGGAGGGACAATTTCTATTCCAATGTCCTCTTGCCCACAAATAAAGCATCCATCTCGTCTTTCCAAGCCCAACCTCTTTCCATACCAGGCCGGGGACAGTAGGGCGGTCCGTAATTAGCAGGGCCCGGGCCATTTGGGTGTTTGATATAACCGTATCCCTGTTTATCCACCAACCCTGCACGCAACACTGCGGTTCCATCTGGTATCCCCTTAGGTCGGGTTTTGGTCCTTCCACCCGAGGCGGCTCTTCCTTTCTAGTCACGTATTCAGTCTTGACCCGGGTTGGGGGCGCACCTCCCCCCTCTCCTTTCTTTTCTTGCCAATAATATTTAACCGCCCTTTCCATCTGGGCTTTACTGTTATCTGCCCAATTCATATTATTTGTCCGGATAGCGTGAGCAACCGAATAGGGCAGGCACTGAAGTAGGATAGCGCAGAATTGAGGAGAATCCTCTCCTGCCCTGAAGGCATTATCTCCTGATTGACTTCCGTATATTTCAATAAATCTTTCCATGAATTCATCGTCAGTTTCTTCTCGTTTGGGTTTAGTTTCTAATACTGCGGCCATACTGATGGGCTTCTGAAGGGTCGCGGTGAGAGCATTAGTGTTTAGGCGATCCTGGACATCGTTAGGGTGAGCAACCAACAATGCAACATGAGTAGCACGTCCTAGGTGAGTTAGAAATCGGGCTTGCTCAGTTGGGCTCAGGGTTTGCTTTACCAGGGCCCACAGGTCCCTTGATTCTGCATTATATCCATGCATGTCGAGGTCACTCCGTGAAATCGGAGGTCAGGGTTAAGTTGGGTTTGTGGATCCCTTTCAGCTTATTTATCTTAGCCTTTTAACTCTTCAATTTGTTTTGTTTGAGTATCTATTTCTTTATTGTATCAGGCAAGTATTATTACATAAGCTAGTTCTGTTTTTATTTTTATTCTGACTATCGCACCATTCCTCTGTTAGGTGGGTCTTTTTTCTATTCAGAAATCCAAATTGATAATGTTCAGTGTGAAACGGCTGTCAATGGAAAGGGTTAACTCCTTTACAGGTTTGTAAGAAGACCTGATGTCATTACGTGACTTCGCGTAACCATCTGAAAAAAAATCTTTTCATCAGGAAAGGCAGCATTTGATTAAACTCCAATATTTTTTAACTTCTTATTCAAGTACTCACCAAAGATATTTTTTTTAATTGATTTAAAACGAGACCACACATTTTTAATAGCTATTTGTTTACTGAAATTCAATTTTGTCATCAGCCTCAGTGAATGCAAAGCCAACCATTTTAACTACGTAGTCTATCGATACCTTTCTCAGAGGTCCCAGTGGAACTCTGAGTGCATTTCTCGTGCATGCACTCTTTCTTTAAGATGTCTACAGTTTTTAATATGTCCTCCTTCTGTCAATGAAAGCCCTAATTTAATGGAGTTTTTCTGCCAACTCGACAGGAGTGATGCATTTTTTTTTAAACTGCAATGGAACGTTTCTCATAATTTAAAATCTCAGAACATTTTTTTTTCAGCACCTATTTAGTACGTTACGTCTTTTTTTTTGTCTTTTCCACAACTAGAGGGAAGTCTGGCACGTAGGCTGTGGACTGCTTTTCGTTATCTCAATTGTTCCAGCCTCAAGGTCGTGTTATACTATTTCTTCTAAACTGCAGATTTAATATCATATATTTTTTTTGAATCCTTTTGAATCCATCTCAGTTGTTTTGCTGTGCCTTCTCTGAATATCTCAAAATCCCGATTCAAACTTTGTAATGTAATCAATCATTGCATGTTTTCTTTCAACAAGTAAGTGAGCATGTCAAATCCTTTTTTAACCACCGGGACCATGTATTTTTTTCTTTTTTTACTCAACAAACCTATCCTTTGTGCATTTCCTGGCTCCGTAACTTATCATCCGAATATACGTAATTCAATAAGGCTCACACTCTTAAACTTCCCACATACAGGACAACACTACGAAGGGTTAAAAAAACTTTCATTTTGTTTGAAAAAGTGGGTGGAGCTAAAACAAACCACAACTCCCCGGCTTTCTTTTCCACAGTAAAAATCACATAAGCATTTCTCATTTAAAACAGACGTTCACAAGAGTCTCTCTTCTTTCCTATTAATTGTTTTGGCCGGCTCTATTTTTGGATCCATGACCTTTCAGGGAGTTTGTAGTTTTATCTAAATTACCCATCCTGTGTCGCCGCACGTTGGATCAGGGTCCTAATTAGTCCTGATTGTCTCCACGTCGCCCCGTGGTGGTTTCAGTTATCTTACCCAGAGTCTAGGTGGACCAAGTGATATACAAGATTGACGCCGTACCTGGCGTAAGTACAATTTAAAATTTACACAGTCCCGCGCAGTCCTGCGGCTTAATTTTACGTAATTCCCTAACCTCCGCGTTTCCCTACGCGGTTCGCGCGATTCTCTCTCTCTCTCCGCGTTGCCGCGCGGTTTTACTTGGGCCTCGAACCCACACAGACACTGGGCCTCGAACCCAGGCAAGCTCTGGGCCTCGAACCCAGGCAGACTTACCTATTCTAACCTATCTTTCCAAGTCGCCGCTTGGTTTGCGTCACCGCGCAATTTCCCTATCTCTATCCCTATTCTAAGTTTGAAAGGTATTCACCAGATTGTCCTGGATCTCGTTCAGACACTACCTGAGAACCAGCGAGTGGCTAAACTTTCCTCAGACTTTTGAAACCGGGGGAAACTGGAGCAGTATTGAAAGTATACTTACTCCAGTGGCCACTTTCTCCTCGTCTCGTCCAAGGCTAGTCTGGCTCTTAATTCGCAAGTTTTCGGCAGTCGTCCATTGAGATCCCACTTCTGACACCAAATGTTGATTTCTGGATTCTTTTCCCTCAATCTGGTTCAGTGAAATCACTGAGTCGAATACCGATTGTGCTTTAAACAAGGCAAGCTTTTATTTAAAAAGCAAATCCCGATTGGGGACCTTATCAGACAGAAGGAATGCAACTCTGATAGAACACACTCACTTCCTACGGACAAAGTGACGTTACATTGTAAAGGGACGACGGTTATACATTTTCGGTAAAAGATAACAAGATAGGGCTAGAGTGACATCCTAGTTCAGCCTATCCCTTTTGATCCCTCTTTCCCTTTGTCCACTCATAAGCCGACCTAAGTATGGTCTGATTTTAAACAAAGACCTTCTGTTAATGTTTCAGGTTAATAACATGATTTAATAAGACCTTGAGGTTTTTCTGCAAGCTGTGGGTTTTGTTTCAATATGTGTTAGTGTTGTAACATTTTGCAGTCTCGAGTCTGAGATGTCATGAATTCTTTGTTAGCTTATACTGTCCATATATAATTCCCACGTTCTCAACTTCTCGACTTAAATGTCTGTATACATTTAATATCCATGTTCAGTATGCATTCTCACCACCACTCTGCTCATGTTGATTTGTGCAGTGAGAATCACCGAGGTGCTGGTATCTGCACTGGTGCCTGCAATGCATGTATCCTGTGATGGTACATCCTCCGCAGGTATAAAGTCCTCGAGGAATCTTCATCCTCCCTGGGCAGTGGCTCGGGTTCTTCATGTGATGGCACTGGGGCGAGAAGGAAGAGATAATATTTGGAGATGGTACTTTGTAATTGTTGATATGCCCATGAAGCACTTGATCAGGTGATGATGTTGTGAAGCCCACTGTGGGTGATGTTGCTTTGTGGGAGGTGCAGGTATGAAAGATTAAAGCAGTCGCCCTGCTCCACCAACCTCTCCATCTCCAATGCTCACAGTGCTTGAGATGCCACGGATCACCAGCGCCTCCTCTTAACAATTTCCTGCAGCCCTCCTCTGGTCCTGGCCCTTTCCCTGGCATTCTGCGCTCTCTTCATCCTGCAGCCCTGTGAGTGGCATCCGATGGATGCACTGCATATGGTGAAGGTGAGAATCAGGCAGATGCATAAGGAGTGGGAATGGCATGCCTTTGAGGAACATGGTCACGGTGCCACCTCAGGATGTGTAATGAGAGTGGGTGGAGGTGATTGAGGTCAGATGAGATGAGAATTGCGGTTACTGACAGTGGTGGAGTGAGGAAGAGGGTGATGAGCTTGTGAAGGGAGTGAGGATGAGAGGAGGTGTGCGAGGGTGCATTGGAGGATTCGGGTGCAGATAGCCATCGACTGACCTTCCCTGACTAGTCAAGTCATTGAACCATTAACAGCACTGAATCCACAACCTCCTGGTCACACTCCTGCTGCTGACTTCTGTCGCCTCTACTCACACCTTGAGCTGTGACAGCAGCTTTCCTTTTCCTGCTGGTGGGAACTAGCCCGTCCCTCCTGGCTCTGACAGCCCCCAGCAGAACATCAGGGGAAGCTTCTGTGAAACGGGGGCATAGCGGCAACCTTCCCTCTTTCCGCAGCCACTCACAGTTCCTCTTCTTCAGTCCTCTGTGTAGAAAGCGCCGAACCTCTTCCTCCATTTCCGTGCTGAGCTGAACTTTGGAATTGGCGCCGGGAAATTGCATCACGCGGGTCTGCGTCACTTCCACCGATGCACAGAGAAGATGATGAACCCGGGAGCTATATTCAAATGAGGCCCGGCAGTTAAAATCAGCTAGATTTCCTGGTCTGGCGATGCTCCGGGACCGTCGCCCATTATATCCCAGATACAAGCGTACTATGCTTCAACAAAGGGGACTACAGTGGGATGAGGGCAGAGTTAGCTAAAGTAGACTGGAAACACAGACTAAACGGTGGCACAATTGAGGAACAGTGGAGGACTTTTAAGGAGCTCTTTCATAGTGCACAACAAAAATATATTCCAGTGAAAAAGAAGGGCGGTAAGAGAAGGGATAACAAGCCATGGATAACCGAAGAAATAAAGGAGAGTATCAAATCAAAGACCAATGCGTATAAGGTGGCCAAGGTTAGTGGGAAACTAGAAGATTGGGAAAATTTTTAACAACAGCAAAGCATGACTAAAAAACAATAAAGAAAGGAAAGATAGATTACGAAGGTAAACTTGTGCAAAACATAAAAACAGACAGTAAAAGCTTTTACAGATATATAAAACGGAAAAGAGTGACTAATGTAAATGTTGGTCCCTTAGAAGATGAGAAGGGGGATTTATTAATGGGAAATGTGAAAATGGCTGCGACCTTAAACAATTATTTTGCTTCGGTCTTCACAGTGGAAGACACAAAAACCATGCCAAAAATTGCTGGTCACAGGAATGTGGGAAGGGAGGACCTTGAGACAATCACGATCACTAGGGGGGTAGTGCTGGACAGGCTAATGGGACTCAAGGTAGACAAGTCCCCTGGTCCTAATGAAATGCATCCCAGGGTATTAAAAGAGATGGCGGAATTATAGCAGATGCATTCGTTATAATCTACCAAAATTCTCTGGACTCTGGGGAGGTACCAGCGGATTGGAAAGCAGCTAATGTAACGCCTCTGTTTAAAAAAGGGGGCAGACAAAAGGCAGGTAACTATAGGCCAGTTAGTTTAACATCTGTAGTGGGGAAAATGCTTGAAACTATCATTAAGGAAGAAATAGCGGGACATCTAGACAGGAATAGTGCAATCAAGCAGACACAACATGGATTCATGAAGGGGAAATCATGTTTAACTAATTTACTGGAATTCTTTGAGGATATAACGAGCATGTTGGATAGAGGTGTACCGATGGATGTGGTGTATTTAGATTTCCAAAAGGCATTCGATAAGGTGCCACACAAAAGGTTACTGCAGAAGATAGAGGAATGCGGAGTCAGAGGAAATGTATTAGCATGGATAGAGAATTGGCTGGCTAACACAAAGCAGAGAGTCGGGATAAATGGGTCCTTTTGGGGTTGGAAATCGGTGGTTAGTGGTGTGCCACAGGGATCGGTGCTGGGACCACAACTGTTTACAATATACATAGATGACCTGGAAGAGGGGACAGAGTGTAGTGTAACAAAATTTGCAGATGACACAAAGATTAGTGGGAAAGTGGGTTGGGTGGAGGACACAGAGAGGCTGCAAAGAGATTTAGATAGGTTAAGCGAATGGGCTAAGGTTTGGCAGATGGAATACAATGTCGGAAAGTGTGAGGTCATCCACCTTGGGAAAAAAAAACAGTAAAAGGGAATATTATTTGAATGGGGAGAAATTACAACATGCTGAGGTGCAGAGGGACCTGGGGGTCCTTGTGCATGAATCCCAAAAAGTTAGTTTGCAGGTACAGCAGGTAATCAGGAAGGTGAATGGAATGTTGAATGTTGGCCTTCATTGCGAGAGGGATGGAGTACAAAATCAGGGAGGTCCTGCTGCAACTGTATAGGGTATTGGTAAGGCCACACCTGGAGTACTGCGTGCAGTTTTGGTCAATGGCTTTGGAGGGGGTACAGAGATGATTCACTTGGCTGATTCCGGAGATGAGGGAGTTACCTTATGATGATATATTGAGTAGACTGGGTCTTTACTCCTTGGAGTTCAGAAGGATGATAGGTGATCTTATGGAAACATTTAAAATAATGAAAGGGATAGACAAGATAGAGGCAGAGAGGTTGTTTCCACTGGTGGGGGAGACTAGAACTAGGGGGCACAGCCTCAAAATACGGGGGAGCCAATTTAAAACCGAGTTGAGAAGGAATTTCTTCTCCCAGAGGGTTGTGAATCTGTGGAATTCTCTGCCCAAGGAAGCAGTTGAGGCTAGCTCACTGAATGTATTCAAGTCACAGATAGATAGATTTTTAACCAATAAGGTAATTAAGGGTTACGGGGAGCGGGCGGGTAAGTGGAGCTGAGTCCACGGCCAGATCAGCCATGATCTTATTGAATGGCGGAGCAGGCTCGAGGGGCTAGATGGCCTACTGCTATTCTTAATTCTTATGTTCTGATGTTCTTATGTTCCCGCCCCACGCGCTCTGTTCCCGTCTCTGCGTTAATATCGGGGTCGGTGATTCAGGACATGACCCAATCTGAAGCAATCAAATCACACCTCTTTTTAAAAATCCTTTCAGATACAACCAATCAGAACTTCATAACTACAGCACACAGGACACTAGATCCAGCAACAGAAAAGAACGGTAGGTGAACCAATCAAACCACTCAAAATACATTTGCAAAACATGTTCCCCTGAGCCCTCTGGTTACACACAGGTAAACAACACAAGTTAAAACGTAACTGATAGAAAAATGCAGGAATATTTTAACCTCCCAATAAAATGGCCCACCCCCTGACTAAACTGCTCTGTGATGATTTTCTGCCTGGGGCTTTGTGGTCGGCCTCTAACTGGGGGAAGCTGCACTGCTCCTGGCCGAGCTCGCCCTGTCGCTCACGTGGAGCCCTGTTGATACCCACCCAACACCAGCACACCTTTTGCCCTTCAGGCCTGCCTCCAACCCAATGTTCCACCCTCTCGATCCCTCCCTGCTGTGTGTCAGCCATGGCTCAGGTCAAGTCCCTCTCCAGAGACTTGAGCACAAGAAGCTAGGCTGACACTGTTGGCCAGTACAGTGTGATGTTAAAGAGCTAAGCTCAGGATATGTTTAAAACAACTAGCTAAAATTCAGGGTCCGTATAAGGCCGGTTACCGCCGTTTTGCGACGGCCACGTGGTGAAATCGAGTGGCCGCCATGTTGCAGTCCATTGGCCACTGTCGAAATCTCGACCTCCGAAAAGAATGACTCCGACACTTACAGCTCCGGTAGAAGTTTCTTATCTTTACTTGCTCGCAAGGGTGCGTCACACTCAGTCAAGGGCTAAGTGAACACCTCCGAAATGGTTCAGTTTAACAAGATATTTATACAGTAAAACCAAAGTTCTGGCCTCTCCCTGTGTATTGCTCTGTCTCACAGTCAGTGAATACAGATAAAGAGTTAATTACTATATCCTGGTCCTGACATGGTATCCAGATATTTCCTTTTGTCAGGATTATCAGAAAGCCAAACGGCCATTACTCCATGAGTCATAGGTAATGGGCTATCACCTGTCTTGTATTGTGTCAGGATTGTTTCAATTTCCTGGTCAGTTTATCTGTTTGCATCAAATGGATGAGGTCTCGGAAAGAGATAATGGCTAGAAGATAAGGGTGGGGTGACATGGAACTCCTGTAGTGTAGACAATAGGAGAGCACCATGGGGGGGGTTACTTGTCTCAGCATGACTTGTCTCCTAGCTGTCTGATGGCCATCAGCCATCTAACAGCAGGTTTAGCTGTTTATGCAAGCTGACTGCTAAAATGCAGAAAGTTCTGGAAGGGCCAGGACTACATTTTAATCAAAAGGCACACAAATACCGTATGGTATCAGCTTAGATAAAAATACTTTCCACATTCCCCCATTTTGTCCTTCACAAGGACAACTTAATCCATTCTGATCTTGTACAGTCTCTCCATTTCCATTTCCACACAAGAGCCTTCAGCAGTTGTTGCTACCATAACTCTAGCCGTGGTCTCGGTAGGTAACATAGTTTCTCCCACCCTGGCACAGCAACACTTAACGATGACAAATAATTGATATAGGGCGAAGACTATCAGCAGGAATATGATCAAACCCTGTACCACAGATTTCCCCAGGGCTCCCAACCATCCCGATGTTTTCAGCTAGACTGCTGATATCTTCTGATTTATCTGGGATATACGTACAGCATTCTTCACCTATTAATGCGCATGTTCCTCCCTCCTTGGCTAGGAGATAATCTAAGGCCATACGATTTTGGAGAGCCACTGTTCGAATAGCTACCATTTCGTCATTTATCCCTTCAAAGGCTTGGCAAGTTGCGTTGGCTACTGATTCTACTAAGATAGCCAGTTCCCGTAACTGCCATTCGGTCGATGCTATTCCATAGGGTGGCACCATTACCTTGAATATTCCGTTTAGCCACGTCAAATCCCGTTCAAATCTGTGGCTTCCATAGGCCTCCCTTAGAGTCCTTACTGATCTGATAAGGGGTACCACATATCCTAAGTAACAGGACCCTGTCCAGTTGGCTGGTAACCATGGGTAGGCTTTATGGCCACAAATAAAGTAGGTGCAATTATAGGGTGTCAGCTCCTGGTCCTTTCGCACTATCCCTACTCGAGTGGTCTCACCTTCCCACCCTTCACCTGGGGCTTTGTTATGGACCGTTGTCCAGCCAACGGTTGCTATCTTTCTCTCAGTGGGATTAGTTGTGGCTTGCCATTTAGTCATTTGGGAACACTTGCTGCGTCCCATTTCTGGTCCTTTAGTTTCATTACTCACTAGGCATATTATACCTTCAGGATTTCCTATTCTGGGAGTAATGCTTAGGAAGGGAGGCTGATGGTTATTATCATAATTGGGCTGGTACCATCCCTGGAAGGCTGTAAGTTTATACCCTGCCGACCTCCATTCTGTTTGCTCCTTCGTTTCTGGCCCCTTAGTTAGTTTTGTCCTGTTTTGCACTGTCAACCATTCTACCATTTCTGATTCGTTGAAGGGGACAGATCTCAGGGGAATACCCCCCCTAGAGTGAACAGGTACATGGGAACATATCCAACAACTCGACAAGTTTCTTTCTTGAGCATACCTATGACTCAGTGCCATAAATACGTTTACGTGCAATTCCCTTCGGTGGTGGGTCTGTACCCCTGGTGTAATCAATAATGCAAAGTAAAACCCTGTCAAGCCCAGCACCATCAGTCCCCATAGTCCATACAGTTCCTTATTCAGTCTTCCTTTTTCTGTTCCTCTGATTCCTTCGTCCCTTCCTCCTGGTCGGGTGCCCGTTTGCAATGGGATGCGTGGATCCATGTTGGTCTTTCCTTTACCTTGATTGCAGTATTGGTCGCCAGCAAGACCTGGTATGGTCCTTCGAATCTTGGCTGTAGACTGCTTTTCCTTTTAAAAATCTTGATGTAAACGAATTCCCCTGGCTCCAGGTTATGACACTTCCCTTCCGCTGGCTTGACTTGGGCTTCCTTTACCTGTGAATGAAAGCTGGAAATACATTTGGTTAGTGCAATACAATAATTCAACATATTTTCCTCCATTTTGTGGATGTCCATTTGTTTTGCAGTAAATGGTGCTGTAAAAGGTAGTCGTTGGGGACGTCCCATAACTATCTCATGCGGTGACAGGCCTGTTGTTCTGTTGGTTGCAGATCGCATTACCATCAAAGCTAAGGGCAGCAGTTCTGTGCATTTCAGTCCAGTGTCATTGCATAGTTTTGCCAGCTTATTTTTAAGCATTCCATTATATCTTTCAACAAGTCCAGCTGATTGTGGATGATAACTGCAATGAAAACGTTGATTAATCTGTAAAGCTTTACACATTTCTCTTATAACAGTTCCCGTGAAATGTGACCCGTTATCACTGGAAAGCTTAGCAGGGATTCCGAAGCGCGGTACAATTTCTTTTAACAAACATTTAGCAACAGTAGTGGCATCGGCCTTTTTACATGGAAAGGCTTCAATCCATCTAGAGAACACATCTACAATAACTAATACATACTTGAATCCCATACACATAGGTAATTCAATAAAGTCCATTTGTAAATGTCCAAAAGGCCCGACTGGATTTGGGTGGGAGGCAGATTCTACTTTTTCCATCTTACCCAGATTCATTGTCTGACAGGTAACACAATTTTCACAGATTTGTTTTGCAATTGCCGAAATACCTGGTGCATACCAAGTTGCCAAAATATAATCTGCCAATCCCCCTTTGCCTGCATGTGTGAATGTATGAACACATCGGGCAATCCATGGAAGTAAGGATCTAGGGGCCACCACGCGGCCGTCCTGGTGAACCCATATTCCTTCTGGATTTTTATAACATTGATCCTTCGTCCAGGTCACCACCTCCTCCGTACTGGCCTGTGTCTGAAAGGCCAGCACGTCATTAATAGTGGGTGGCGGGTCTGAGCAATTATTTTTCCTTAGTGGGAACAATGACACCTGCATCCCCCCTTTCGACAGAGCTGCTGACTTAGCTGCATTATCAGCTCTGGCATTCCCAAGTGCCCCCTCATTCGACTGGCCTGTATGTGCTTGGCATTTGATAATGGCAAGTTTCAAAGGGCATTGAATGGCTCGCAGGAGATTTTTCACTTGTTCTGCATTTTTGATAGGGGTTCCTGAAGAAGTCAGGTACCCGCGAATCTTCCAAATTTGTCCATAGTCATGTGATACCCCAAAAGCATACCTGGAGTCAGTGTAGATATTAACTGTGTGTCCTTCAGCCAGAATACAGGCTCGAGTTAACGCAAACAATTCGGCTTGTTGGGCTGAAAAGGAGTCTGGAAGAGAGCCTGTTTCGACAACATTAAACTGAGTTACAATTGCATAAGCTGCTCTCAGTTGGCCCCTATCATTTCGTAAGTCTGATCCGTCAACATATTACACATTGGTACATCTGTTAGATTGATACGTGGTTTAGTCACTAATTCGGTTACCATTTCACATGAATGGGGTTCGCCATCGTCATCCGTGGGGAGTAGAGTGGCTGGATTTAAGGTAGTACATCTTTTGATGATTAGGTTCGGATTTGATAACAGTTTGACCTCGTATTTAGTGGTTCTTGCGGAGGTTAGGTGTTGGGTGGCACATTTAGTAAGTAAAATCTCGACAGAGTGTGGGATATACAAAATGGTCTGATGATTTAGAGTTATTGTCTGAGCCTGTTGCATAGCATAATAAGCTGCTGCCAACAAAGGAAGACATCCTGGTAGTCCGCGTGTTACTGGGTCTAGTTGGGTACTGAAATATGCTACCGGTCGCTGCTTGTCCCCATGTAACTGAGTCAAAACAGATTGTGCAAAACCCGACTTGTGATGCACAAATAAGTTGAATAGCTTAGTGTAATCTGGTAATCCCAAGGCTGGTGCTGAAGTGAGGGACTGCTTAAGACTCTGGAAAGCATTCCGGGATACTTCATTCCACATCCTTTAAGCATTGTGAGAATATAGTAGATTCATTCACAGCTCATAGGTCATGGACACACCTCCATTTGTGTGGGCTTCTGAACTGGACGAATCTGTGTGTTACACGGACTTCTCATTTATGCTTAGAGTGATTCACAGATCACAGAATGTAAAGTACTTGTTTTCTAATTTTATTAAAAGGCTTCCAAACCCAAGATTTTTCCAATACACCCAAAATGTTGATCAAGGAGATCACCTGAAATATCTCAAAATCCCAATTCAACTATTGTACTGTCACTCTTTATCAAAAAAATCCTCTTACTGAGCTAGAAGCTTTTGTACCAAGATTTTACACCAAGGACAATGAGAGTGTACTCCCCCAGCCTGCACCTCGAGAGACCCACAAAGGCTTTTTTTAAAAAAAAAGGCATTACAACTTTTAACCACCGGGACCATGTCTCAACAAACCTATCCTTTGTGCATTTCCTAGCTCCGTAACCTCTCATCCGAATAAATCCACACCTGCGCTTCTAACTTAAAATGTCTTAAACTTCCCACATACAGGACAACACTATGAAGGGTTAAAAAAACTTCACTTTGTTTGAAAAAGTGGGTGGAGCTAAAACAAACAGGCAGTTCCACAACCTTTCCAAACAGGTTTCCAGACACAAGGAAAAAAAACAGAAGCACTCTCATTCAAAGACAAGACATTCACAAGTCTCTCTCCATTCAATAAAGCTTTTTCTTTTGCTAGCTTCATTTTTTTTTGAATCCATAAGTCACTATCAGGTTCTCTTTTTTTTTTTACATTTGATTTACTTCCTCTGTTAATTTTACATGGGCTTGAAGAATCGGAACCCAGGCCTTTTCTATTACTTTCCTTTTTTTTTCTACCTGGATCTCTGTTTATAAGACACTCCTCTAGACATGTTGTTCTCTCTAAATTAAATGAACCATCGGGTGGAAATGGCCTGTTTTCACCCTTAGTCCACTTTACCGGTTTTTGTTTCTTTGGTCAATTGAAGACTGACCACAATTCTGGAGCATGACATAGGCTGGTGTGCCTTTTGGTGGTGGTTTACTTGCTCCAGCCCCCATTCTGGATGATTTAACATTTTTCCACAGTTTCTGATCTCACAATCCTTTCAGCCAACCGAGTTCTCCACGCCCACTTCTCCTGGCCGTTACGTGGCCTGAAAAGGCTCTTAATTCGGGCTCAGTCTGGGTGTGTGAGATATGTTGGCACGAACCAATCGTAGTTGATCAATCAGTTACTGTTTCTTTTCCTAATCAATCCTTGTGTTTTTTTTTCGAATCACAATTTTCCCTAGTGACTCTTCCCGTTTCTCTAATGGCAATGACTCTCAAAGGTATTGCACACGACAGTAATACAAGGACAACAAACAATATTCCCGCGAGTACACAAATCATAACCTCTAAACAAATTCTCAGTCTGCGTTGTACGCCACTACAGACCGAGTCCTTAACTTATCCTAATAAAAACTGATAAAACTTAAGGTTCCGTACCCAAACTCTTTGATCGATTGCGCTTTCTCTTTTTTTTTATAGTCTTATCACATAAGAACCCCTTCCGAATTAAAAACAATAAAAATCATATCACATAAGAACCTTCGATCGATTAGCGCTTTCTTTTTTCTCTTTTTTTTTTAATAGTCTTATCACATAAGAACCCCTTCCGAATTAAAAACAATAAAAATCTTATCACATAAGAACCTGGAACCCTTTTCGATCGACTAGCGCTCCCTTACCTACTGAAACCTTCCCCGGGCTGTCTCGAGATTTTTTCCAGAACCTGTTCTCTTCTGCTGGCGAGCTGAGAAAGAAATGGTTATAAAAAATACCTTTAGCTTTTAAATGCCGAGTCTTGTAGATGCAGTACCTCCGCTGTGGACAACAGATTACATATGCGATTCAACAGTGAAGAAACCTCTTGTGAGCAAAGGCTCACCTTGTTTGGCCACCGAAGCCTTTCACTGGAGAGGCACTATGCCTGTATCCGTTTTACTCACAGGACAGAGAGTATGCCTCTCGGTGGAACCTCCAATAACTGTCGAAATCTCGACCTCCGAAAAGAATGACTCCGACACTTACAGCTCCGGTAGAAGTTTCTTATCTTTAATTGCTCGCAAGGGGTAGGTCACACTCAGTCAAGGGCTAAGTGAACACCTCCGAAATGGTTCAGTTTAACAAGATATTTATACAATAAAACCAAAGTTCTGGCCTCTCCCTGTGTATTGCTCTGTCTCACAGTCAGTGAATACAGATAAAGAGTTAATTACTATATCCTGGTCCTGACATGGTATCCAGATATTTCCTTTTGTCAGGGTTATCAGAAAGCCAAACGGCCATTACTCCATGAGTCATAGGTAATGGGCTATCACCTGTCTAATATTGTGTCAGGATTGTTTCAATTTCCTGGTCAGTTTATCTGTTTGCATCAAATGGATGAGGTCTCGGAAAGAGATAATGGCTAGAAGATAAGGGTGGGGTGACATGGAACTCCTGTAGTGTAGACAATAGGAGAGCACCATGGCGGGGGGTTACTTATCTCAGCATGACTTGTCTCCTAGCTGTCTGATGGCCATCAGCCATCTAACAGCAGGTTTAGCTGTTTATGCAAGCTGACTGCTAAAATGCAGAAAGTTCTGGAAGGGCCAGGACTCCATTTTAATCAAAAGGCACACAAATACCGTATGGTATCAGCTTAGATAAAAATACTTTCCACACCACCCCGACCCAAATTCAGCCACAAGCGCGTCATCAAAGCACGCACCGCCGCTATCCCGCACCTCCATTGCAATCTGCCCCAAAGTTACTTTAAAAAAATCCACGAGCCGCTGCATGGTGCCCCCGACAGCTTTTTCTGTTGGTGCACCTTGTTCTGCCTGTGTGCAGCATGACAGCGTGGCGGCCCTTCAAGGGGAGGGCCCACTGCCGCGGCCACCATGTTTTTATTTTTGCCGGCCGACTTCCCGATCGGCCGGCCAATTATTGCCCCGGGTTCAGCCGGGCCGGCAACAGGGTCAGTGGCCTGGCCCCTCCCTGGTGGCCCAGTGGACCGATGTTTCTGAATGCTGAATGCTCTCACCTTAAGTGAAGGGTAGAGCGGGGTTACACACACGCGTCGTGACCTCATCGCCACTTCCATTTCAAGTTATTACTTTTTGTTGTTCCTCATCTGTTCTGATCATCAGTTATTTACTATTCACAGGTCTAAAGACAAGTCCGGTTCTTATCCAATCCCCAGAAGTTGTGACGGTGCCCGAGGGTGGGATGGTGAAGTTTTGGTGTACCCTGGAGAGCAGCAATGTGAATGTGGATAAATATACTGTACACTGGTACCTCTCACAGGATAGGAAACACAAAATATTTACTCATTACGTACATGGCAGGGTTGACCGATCACACGGTTTCTCTGAGCGGTTTCAGCTCTCCAGAGATGATGCCAGTAACAGCTACATTCTGACCATCAGAGGCGTGGAGCGCAGAGACAGCGCGGTCTATATCTGTGGTATTTTGGGGAACAATCTATGGAAATGGAACCCGGCTGAAAGTAACCAGTAAGTACCTTCTATGTTATATTGGTTTTATACCTAATAATGTTATGTACAAGCATCTTGTTTAAATGTTATACAAGCTGTTCCTTTTACAGTAACACTGAGTTTTAACTATAGAATGGAGGGTGAAATCTGGGCCAAACTCAATTTGTTTTTAACAGAACAAATAATTGTGAGCACATGGTGGGACAAAATCTCACACACAGGATTCAACGGTAAAATACATGTTGAGGGAAAAGTGCAGTAATAGGAATAATTTAGAGAGCTCTAAACCATGAAATCGACCCTGATATTAACCCCCTGCCACCCTCTGCCCCCCCCATGCTGTGCGGGAGAGCATCGGAGGGGTGGGTGTTAGTGTTAATTATGGGAAAATTGTCCCCAACATGCCCAAGTCCTCCAGATAGCGCACTCTCTCCTTTCCCTTCCGCCTCCCCCAATCATGCCCTCTCTCTCCCTCCCCTCCCGCACCTCCCCCCACACGATCGTGGTCTCTCTCTCTCTCTCTCTCTCCCCTCCCCCTTGCCCAATCATGGCCTCTTTCTCTCCCTGCCCGATCGTAGCCTCTCTCTCTCCCCCACCCGATCGTGGCCTCTCTCTCTCCCTGCCCGATTGTAGCCTCTCTCTCTCCCTGCCCGATCGTGGCCTCTCTCTCTCCCCTGCCCAATCGTGGCCTCTCTCTCTCTCCCCCTCGCCCGATCATGGCCTCTCTCTCTCTCTCCCCACCCAATCGAGCCCTCTCTCTCTCCCCACCTGTTCATGGTCTCTATCTCTCTCCCGCCCAATCATGGCCTTTCTCTCTCTCCCCCCCCACCCGATCGTGGTCTCTCTCTCTCTTCCACCCAATCATGGCCTCTCTCTCTCCCTGCCCGATCGTGGCCTTTCTCTCTCACCTGCCCAATCGTGGCCTCTCTCTTTTTCCCCGCCTGTTCACTGTCTCTCTCTCTCTCTCTCTCCCCCTGCCCATTATACTGTTGTTTAAAAAATGAGAAAGGGATAGACCGAGAATTGCAGGCCTATCAGCCTAACGTCGGTGGTGGGAGAATTATGGGAAAACATTCTGAGGGACAGGATAAATCTTCATTTCGAAATACACAGATTAATCAAGGACAGTCAACATGGATTTTTTAAGGGAAGATAGTGTCTGACTAATTTGACTGAATTTATGAGGAGGTAACAAGGAGGTTTGATGAGGGTAGTGTGTACGATGTAGTATATATGGGTTTTACCAAGGCTTTTGATAAGGTGCCACATGGTAGACTGGTCATGAAGGGTAAGCCCATGAGATACAGGGCAAAGTGACAAGTTGGATCCAAAATTGGCTTGGAGGAAGGAAGCAAAGGGTAATGGTCGATGGGTGCTTTGGTGTCTGCAAGGCTATTTCCAGTGGGGTTCCACAGGGCTCAGTACAAGTTCCCTTGCTTTTTGTGGTATATATCAATGATTTAGACTTGAATATATGGGGTATGATTAAGAAGTTTGTAGATGATACTACCATTTTTTGTATGGTTGATAATGAAGAAGAAAGCTGTAGACTGTAGGAAAGATATCAATGTACTGGTCACGTGGGCAGAACAGTGGCAAATGGAATTCAATCCGGAGAAGTGTGAGGTAATGCATTTGGGAAGGGCTAACAAGGCAAGGGAATATACAATAAATGGTAGGACAATGAGAAGTGTAGAGGAACAGAGGGACCTTGGAGTGCAGGACAGATTATAAATTAAGAAATAATGGGGCTTTTAAGAGAGGTACTGCAATAATCGTGGGCAATTTTAATCTTCATATAGATTCAACAAATCAAATTGGCAAAGGTAGCTGTGACAACTAGTTCATAGGGTGTATTCGTGACAGTTTCTTAGAACCATACATTGTAGAACCAACCAGGGAACAAGCTATTTTAGATCTGGTAAGGTGCAATGAGACAGGATTAATTGATTGCCTCATAGTAAAGGATCCTCTCGGGAAGAGTGAGCATAACATGATAAAATTTCACGTTCAGTTTGAGGGTGAGAAACCTGGATCTGAAACTATATCTTAAGCCTAAATAAAGGCAATTACAAAGGTATGAAGTCAGAATTGGTTAATGTGGAGTGAGAAATTAGATTAAAAGGTAAGACAATAGATAAGCAGTGGCACACATTTAAGGAGATATTTCATAATTCTCAACAAAGATATATTCCATTGAGAAAGACTCAAATTGAAAGAAAAGGCAGATATGTTGCAAAGATTAGTGGTAGGCTAGAAGATTGGCAAAATGTTAGAAACCACCAAAGGATAATAAAAAATGAATAAAGAAGGATAAAATAGATTATGAGAGTAAACTAGCAAATAATATAAAAACAGACGGTAAGAGCTTCTACAAGTATATCTCTCTTAGGCGGTCCCTCGTATCGAGGATGACCCACTTCCACACTAAAAAAGGATGAGTTCACAGGTGTTTCAATGAAAGACCTGATATTCCTGGTCCCTGGTTAAACGTAGAAACATAGAAACATAGAAATTAGGTGCAGGAGCAGGCCATTCGGCCCTTCGAGCCTGCACCGACATTCAACAAGATCATGGCTGATCATTCAACCTCAGTACCCCTTTCCTGCTTTCTCTCCATACCCCTTATTGACCTATGAGGAGAGACTGGATCAACTGCGCTTGTATCCATCGGAGTTTAGAAGAATGAGAGGGGATCTCATAGAAACATATAAAATTCTGACGGGATTGGACAGGTTAGAGGCAGAAAGAATGTTCCCATTGCTGGGGAGTTCCAGAACCAGTCACTCTCTAAGAATAAGGGGAAAGCCATTTCGGCCGTAAGGGCCATATCTAACTCCCTTTTGAATATATCTAATGAACTGGCCTCAACAGCTTTCTGCGGTCGAGGATTCCACAGGTTAACAATTCTCTGAGTGAAAAAGTTGCTGCTCCAGGGCCCTTGCCTCTGCTGGGCCCCGAACTCACGCCTCTCCTGGACCTCGATCACATCGCTCCACGATAACTCACCGCTCCTGCGTCCCAAACTCTCCGCTGCTGCTGTACCTGCCCACGTTCCAATCACCGACCTGGACCTTGGTGATGTCCAATCCAGTTGCCCGCTGCACTGCTGTTGCCCTCTTGCACCAGCTCGCACTGCTCCCTGAAGTGGCATGTCACCACGCTGCTCCCAGGGTCGCTCGCTGCTCGCCTTTTATGGCCCCGACCTGCTGCTGGTATTTCCTCCCTGGTCGGGGTCGCCACGCCACGTATATAAAAAGGAAGGGAGTAGCTAAAGTAAATATTGGTCCCTGAGAGGGTGAGACTGGGGAAATAATAATGGGAAACAAGGAAATGGCAGAGACTTTGAACAAATATTTGTATCTGTCTTTACGGTAGAAGACATGAAAAGCATCCTACTAATAGAAAATCAAGGGCAAAGGGTCGGGAGGAAATAAAAACAATTATCATCACTTCAGAAAAAGTAATCGGCAAACTAATGGGACTAAAGACTGACAAGTCCCCTGGACCTGATGGCCTGCATCCTTGGGTCTTAAAAGAAGTGGCTGCAGAGATAGTGGATGCATTGGTTGTAATGTTTCAAAATTCCCTCGATTCTGGAAAGGTCCCAAGGATTGGAAAACTGCAAATGGAACACCCCTCTTTAAGAAAGGAGGGAGACAGATAGCAGGAAATTATAGGTCAGTGAGCCTAACATCTGTCATTGAGAAAATGCTGGAATCTATTATTAAGGAAGTAGTAGCAGGACATTTAGAAAATTGTAATGACTCAAGTCTGTTTACTGTAAACTCACTCAGGTGCAACCTGATCCTTCTTTATTCCAGCCCAAGAGTGCCAGCGTGACAAAGATACCCAGCTTATATACAGGTGACCAAGCACACATGCCACATGTGTACAGCCCAATGACCTCTGACCGCGGCACCCTCTGGTGTCTGGTGACCCTCAAGTATTAATACATAACAACATTCCCCTTTTAAAATCTTAACGAGTTTTTTTTTACAAATTAAGATGGTCTGGGGCTTTCCTCTCACGAGTTGATCGTCTCAGTTCAACTTTGGCTCTGGGCGAGCGTTCTGAGTCCGTTGAGACTGAGGGCTGAGTAGCCGAGCTGATGGGAGTGGTCATGACCACATCAGAGACTGAAGTTTCAGATTCAGTAATGTCAGCAGAGTCCTCTGATGGGTCAACAATGGCTGGTTGGTCACTGACTGCATCTTCCTCACTTGGTTCCAGTTCATCCGTGTGCCGCAGTTTAACCTGGTCAAGGTGTTTCCTGCATGTTTGCCCATTCTTGAACATGACAATAAACACTCTGTTACCCTCCTTGGCTGTAACAGTGCCGGCGATCCACTTTGGACCTTGACCATAGTTCAGTACATAAACCGGATCGTTGACCGAGATGTCACGTGACATGGCAACACGATCATGACACCATTGCTGACTTTGACGTCTGTTTTCAACATGATCATTCAAATCAGGATGAAGAGAAAGCCTGGTCTTGAGATTTCTCTCCATCAGTAGTTCAGCAGGAGGAACCCCAGTAAGTGCATGTAGTCTTGACCTGTAACTGAGCAATATACATGGCAACCGTCTCTGCAGTGAGCCCTGAGTTACATGTTTCATACTTTGCTTGATCGTTTGAATGGCACGCTCTGCTAGACCATTAGAAGTAGGCTTGAAGGAGCTGATCTCACATGTCTGATGTCATTGAGTTTCATGAACTCCTGAAACTCAAGACTTGAGAAGCAAGATCCATTGTTGCTCACAACAATGTCAGGCAAACCATGAGTAGCAAACATGATACGAAGGCTCTCAATGTTAGCTGTAGACGTGCTGGATGACGAAATAACCACTTAGAATATGCATCTACTACGACAAAAAACATCTTTCCTAGGAACGGACTTCAGTAAACTCTCCACAGTCCTCTTAAATAAGGCTGCAACTGAACAAATCCCAAAAGGACACCTGTTGTAGACGAACAGTCCTTTATGGGTGTTGATGCAGGTGAGTTTCTTCGAAGTGGTGACAAGTTCCTGGGTCATATAGGCCGACGTCAGATCCAGTTTCGTGAACGACTTTCCACCAGCTAGCATGGCGAACAGGTCATCGGCCCTCGGTAATGGATACTGATCCTGTTTTGAAAATCGGTTAATCGTAACCTTGTTGTCTCCACAAATCCTGACAATGCCATCACTCTTCAACACAGGAACAATGGGACTGGCCCACTCGTTAAACTTGACCGGTGATATGATCCCTTCATGCTGGAGTCTGTCAAGCTCGATTTCAACCTTGTCCTTCATCATGTACGGAACAGACCGAGCTTTGTGATAGGCAGGCCTTGCATTCGAGTCCAGGTGAATCTGTAAAATTACCAATGCCCGGTTCAAACAAAGAAGGAAACTTTTTCAATACTTGAGCACACTAAGTATCATCTACCCAGGACAACATCTTGACATCATTCCAATTCAGCTTGATTTTCTCAAGTGAATTCCTGCCGAACAGCGTTGGATAATGACCTGGGATGATCCATAATGGTAGCTCGTGAACCACACCATCATATGACACCTCGATTGCTGCACTGCCGAGCACCGGTATGAGTTCCTTAGTGCAAGTACACAACCTGGCATTGACTGGACTCAGCTTTGGTTTCGCAGCCTTAGTGTCCCACAGCTTGTCGAATGTCCTTTGGCTCATTATCGACTGGCTCACACCCGTGTCCAGCTCCATTGATACACGCACGCCATGCAGCTTCACATTAACCACTATTCGGCTGGCTCTTGCTCAGGAACGAATACAGTCCATTCACTTCCTCCTCGGGTTGTGTATCCGGGCCATCACTGAACTGATCCTCATCCACCACGTGGTGAGCCGCACCATGCTTGCTCCGTTGTGGACACACCCTGTGAAGGTGCCCCACTTTTAAACATCCATTACATAAACCGACACTGATGAGGCCGATAATTGCCCCCACATCACCAACAGGGTGAAATCTGGATCGAACCAGTTGGCGGACTCTGAGCAGCGGCAGGTTTCGCGGAAGCAATTCTGCCTGAAGACAACGCCATCTTGTGTACAGTACTTGTCATGGAACTCCAACTCGTCGATGATATCTGCCTCAAATTCTCATCTGTTGTCATGCATACCTGAGCAGTCGCGATGGCCTTTTTCAAATCCAGCGTATCTGCAGCCAACAGCTTCCTGAGCATCGCATCATGGCTGATGCCTATCACTGAGACATCACGCCGCATGTCTTAGAAACATAGAAAGTAGGTGCAGGAGTAGGCCATTCGGCCCTTCGAGCCTGCACCCCATTCAATATGATCATGGCTGATCATGCAACTTCAGTACCCCATTCCTGCTTTCTCTCATACTCCTTGATTCCTTTAGTCGTAAGGGCCACATTTAACTCCCATTTGAATATATCTGACGAACTGGCCTCAACTACTACGGTAGAGAACTCCACAGGTTCACAATTCTCTGAGTGAAGAAGTTTCCTTCATGTTGGTCTTAAATGGCTTACCCCTCATCCTTAGACTGTGACCCTGGTTCTGGACTTCCCCAACATCGGGAACATTCTTCCAGCATCTAACCTGTCCAATCCCATCAGAGTTTTATCTGCTTCTCTGAGATCCCCACTCATTCTTCTAAATTCCAGTGAATATAAGCCTAGTTGATCCAGTCTTTCTTCATATGTCAGTCCTGCCATTCCGGGAATCAGTCTGGTGAACCTTCGCTGCATTCCCTCAGTGGCAAGGGTGTCCTTCCTCAGATTAGGAGACCAAAACTGCACACAATACTCAAGGTGTGGTCTGAAGTAAGACCTCCCTGCTCCTATACTCAAATACCCTCATTATGAAGGCCAGCATGCCATTTGATTTCTTTACTGCCTGCTGTACCTGCATGCCTACCTTCAATGACCGATGTACCACGACACCCAGGTCTCGATGCAACTCCCCTTTTACTAATCTGTCACCATTCAGATAATAATCTGCCTTCCTGTTTTTGCCACTAAAGTGGATAACCTCACACATATCCACATTATACTGCATTTGCCCATTCACCCAACCTGTCCAAGTCCCCCTGCAGCGTCTTAGCATCCTCCTCACAGCTCACACTGCCACCCAGCTTCCTGTCATCTGCAAACTTGGAGATATTACATTCAATTCCTTCGTCTAAATCATTAATGTATATTGAAAATAGCTGGGGCCATAGCACTGAACCCTGCGGCACCCACTAGTCACTACCTACCATTCTGAAAAGGACCCGTTTATTCCCACTCTTTGCTTCCTGTCTGCCAACCAGTTCGCTATCTATGTCAATACATTACCCCCGATAGCATGTGCCTCAATTTTGCACACTAATTTCGTGTCAAAAGCCTTTTGAAAATCCAAATACACCACATACACTGGTTCTCCCTTATCCAATCTACAAGTTACATCCTCAAAAAACTCTCAAAGATTTGTCAAGCTTGATTTCCCTTTCATAAATCCATGCTGACTTGGCCCGATCCTGTCACCTCTTTCCAAATGCGCTGCTATTTCATCTTTAATAATTGATTCCAGCATTTTCCCCACCACCAATGTCAGGCTAACCGGTCTATAATTCCCTGTTTTCTCTCTCCCTCCTTTTTAAAAAAGTGGCATTACATTCGCTACCCTCCAATCCATAGGAACTGAACCAGAGTGCATGGAATGTTGGATAATGACCACCAATGCATCTACTATTTCTAGGGCCACTTCCTTAAGTACTCTGGGGTGCAGACTATCAGGCCCTTCAATTTCCCTAACACCATTTCCTGACTATTAAGGATTTCCCTCAGTTCCCCCTTCTCGCTAGACCCTCGGTCCCCTAGTATTTTCGGGAGGTTATTTGTGTCTTCCTTAGTGAAGACAGAACAAAAGTATTTGTTCAATTGGTCTGCCATTTCCTTGTTCCCCATTATGAATTCCCCTGATTCTGACTGCAAGGGAGCTACATTAGTCTTCATTAATATTTTTCTCTTCACATATCTGTAGAAGTTTTTGCAGGGTTTATGTTCCCTGCAAGCTTACTCTCATACTCTAGTTTCCCCCTCCTAATTAAACCCTTGGCCCTTCTCTGCTGAATTCTAAATTTCTCCCAGTCCTCAGGTTTGCTGCTTTTTCTGGCCAATTTATATAGCTCTTCCTTGAATTTAACATTTTCCCTAATTTCCCTTGTTAGCCACGGTTGAGCCACCTTCCCTTTTTTTATTATTACGCCACACAGGGATGTACAATTGTTGTAGTTCATCCATGTGATCTTTAAATGTATGCCATTGCCTATCCACCATCAACCCTTTAAGTATCAGTCGCCAGTCTATCCCAGCCAATTCACGTCTCATACCGTCGAAGATTCCTTTCTTTAAGTTCAGGACCCTAGTCTCTGAATTAACTGTGTCACTCTCCATCTTAATGAAGAATTCTACCATATTATGATCACTCTTCCCCAAGGGGCCTCACACGACTAGATTGCTAATTAATCCTCTCTCGTTACACAGTCTAGGATGGCCTGCTCTCTCGTTGGTTCCTCGACATATTGGTCTCGAAAACCATCCCTTATACACTCCAGGAAATCCTCCTCCACAGTATTGCTACCAGTTTGGTTAGCCCAATCAATATGCAGATTAAAGTCACCCATGATAACTGCTGTACCCTTATTGCACACATCCCTAATTTTCTGTTTGATGCCATCCCCAACCTTGTTACTACTGTTTGTTCCCGAACTTACACAGCTCAGCAAGACGTCACAGGTCGGCGACAAATCCCAACACGTCCTGGCTCTCAGCATGAACATGTGTGTAGAAACGGTAGTGTGATATGATGATCCCCTCTTTTGGTTTCAGATGGTTACCCACCAATGTACACAATTCCTCGTACCTTTTCCACCGGATGTACAGACGAGAGAAGATTCTTCATGAAGCCGTAAATTTTCAGACCACGAACGGTGAGGAGAACTGCCCTGCACTTAACTGCGTAGGCCTCTGCCTCCATGCCATTGGCCACAAAATATTGATCCAGGCGGTCGACAAAATCCACCCAATCCTCACCCTCCACGAATCTCTCCAGGATTCCAACAGTGCTCATTGTGCATGCGAAGGTTCTTAAATTACCTCGTCGCCAATTGTAATGACGCAAGAGTCTGGTTACTGGAAACTCACTCAGGTGCAACTTGATCCATCTTTATTCCAGCCCAAGAGTGCCACCGTGACAAAGACACCCAGCTTATATACAGGTGACCAAGCACACATGCCACATACATACAGCCTGATGACCTCCGACGACGGTGCCCTCTGGTGTCTAGTGACCCCCAAGAATTAATACAAAAGTAATAATACAATCAAGCAGATTCAACATGGTTTTATGAAAGGGAAATCATTTTTGACAAATTTATTATTGTTCTTTGAGGATGTAACAAGCAGGGTGCGTAATGGAGAACCAGTAGATATTGTGTACTTGGATTTCGAAAAGGCATTCGATAAGATGCGACATAAAAGGTTACTACACAAGATAAGAGCTCATGGTGTTGGGGGGTAATATATAAGCATGTAGAGGATTAGCTAACTAACAGAAAACAGAGAGTCGAGATAAATGGGCCATTTTCAGGTTGGCAAACTGTAACTAGTGGGGTGCCACAGCGATCAGTGCTGGGGCCTCAACTATTTACAATCTATTTTAATCTATCGTAGTGACTTGGGTGAAGGGACAGAGTATTACAGCCAAATTTGCCGACAATACAATGATAGGTGGGAAATCAAGTTGTGAGGAGGACTCAGAGTCTGCAAAGGGATATAGATAGGTTAACTGAGTGGGAAAACATTTGGCAGATGGAGTATAATGTGGGAAAATGTGAGGTTATCCAATTTGATAGGAAGAACAGAAAAGCAAAATATTATTTGAATGGAGAGAGACTACAGAATTCTGTGGTACGGGGGGATCTGGGGATCCTTGTACTTGTAACACAAAAAGTTAACATTCAAGTAGCAAGTAATTAGGAGGGCAAATGGAATGTTGGCCTTTATGGCAAGGGGGATGGAGTATAAATGTAGGGAAGTCTTGCAGCAACTGTATAGGGCATTGGTGAGACCAAACTTGGAGTACTGCATGCTATTTTGGTCTCCTTATTTAAGGAGGGATATAGTTGCATTGGAGGCAGTTCAGAGAAGGTTCACTTGGTTGATTACTGGGATGAAGGCATGTTATGAGGAAAGGTTGAGCAGGTTGGGCCTGTACTCTTTGGACTTTAGAAGAATGAGAGGTGATCTTATTGAAACATATAAGATTCTGAGGGGGCTTGACAGGGCAGATGCTGAGAGGATGTTTCTCCTCATGGGGGAATCTAGAACTAGGGCACATAGTTTCAGAATAAGGGATCGTCCATTTAAGACGGAGATGAGGAGTAATTTCTTCACTGAGGGTCATGAATCTTTGGAATTCTCTACCCCAGAGAGATGT
Organism: Pristiophorus japonicus; assembly: GCF_044704955.1. NCBI lineage: Eukaryota > Metazoa > Chordata > Chondrichthyes > Pristiophoridae > Pristiophorus > Pristiophorus japonicus. Next base: position 950,143 of record NW_027252026.1, on the reverse strand, counting down.
GGAGGCTGTCAGTGAAGATATTCAAGGCTGAGATAGACAGATTCTTGAACTATAGGGGAGTCAAGGGTTATGGGGAACAGGAAGGAAAGTGGAGTGGAGGCCAAGATCAGATCAGCCATGATCTTATTGAATGGTGGAGCAGGCTCGAGGTGCCATATGGCCTACAACGGCTCAAATGTCTTATGTTCTTGTGTCTACAGATCCCTGAAGGTAGCAGGACAGGTAGATAAGGTGGATAAGAAGGCATACGGGATACTTGCCTTTATTAGCCAAGACATAGAATATAAGAGCCGGGAGGTTATGCTTGAATGGTATAAAACACTAGCTAAGCCACAGCTAGAGTACTGTCTGCAGTTCTGGTCACCACATTACAGGAAAAGATGTGATTGCACTAGAGAGGGTATAGAGGAGATTTACGAGGATTTTGCCTGGACTGGAGAATTTTAGCCATAATGAATGATTGGATAGGCTGGGGTTGTTTTCTTTGGAACATAGGAGGCTGAGGAGAGACCTAATTGAGGTGTATAAAATTATGTGGGGCTGAGATAGAGTGGATAGGAATGACCTATTTCCATCAGCAGAGGGGTCACCAACCAGGGGGCATAGATTTAAAGTAATTGGTACGAGGTTTAGAGGGGATTTGAGGAGAATTTCTTTCACCCAGAGAGTGGTGGGGGTCTATAAGAACATAAGAAATAGGAACAGGTGTAGGCCATATGGCCCCTCGAGCCTGCTCCGCCATTCAATAAGATCATGGCTGATCTGATTATGGACTCAGCTCCACTTCCCCACCCGCTCCCCATAACCCCTTATCCCCTCACTGCCTGACAGGGTGGTAGAGACAGAAACCTTCACCACATTTAAAAAGTACTTGGATATGCACTTGAAATGCCGTAACATACAAGGCTATGGACCAAGAGCTGGAAAGTGGGATTAGGCTGGATAGCTTTGTCGTCCGGCACGGACACGATGGGCCGAATAGGTCGCTTGTGTGCTGTAAACTTTCCAAGTCCTGTAAACCCATCTCCCCTGTGCTCGCTGACCTACATTGGCTCCCGGTTAAGCAACGCCTCGATTTTAAAAATGCTCATCCTTGTTTTCAAATCCCTCCATGGCCTCGACCTTCACACTCTCTGTAATCTCCTCCAGCCCCATGACCCCCCGCCAAAGAGATGTCTGCGCTCCACTAATTCTGGCCTGTTCAGCACCCCCGACTATAATTACTCAACCACTGGCGGCCGTGCCTCCAGCTCCCTATGCTCTGGAATTCCTTGCTAATCCTCTCGACTCTCTTTTCTCCTGTAAGACGCCCCTTAAAACCTACTTCTTTGACCATTTGTGTCATGTGTCTTGGTATCAAATTTTTTGTCTTATCTTCTCTTCGGCAGTCCCTTGTATCGAGTATGACTTGCTTCCACCAAAAAGGGATGAGTTCACATGTGTTTCAATGAAGGACTGGCTATTCCAAGTCCCGAACTGCAGATTGAAGGATGGATGATGCCAGAGTGTGGATTTTTTTAACGTGTGGTGGCCGTTGCACACCAACCACCACACGGGCTTGACAGAGCTAGGTCTTGGTCCAGTGGCAAGGATTAACCTTGACGACTGGAAACCAGCTCTGCTGCACGGATCTACTGCACACATATTGCAGTGTGGGCTGGCCCGTGTGCCCCTGGGCCCTCGCCTCTTCTGGTCCCCGAACTCATGCCTCTCCTGGGCCCCGATCACGTTGGTCTGCAATCCCTCGCCACTACTTCGCACCGACCTCATCGCTCCTGCTGTACCTGCCCACGCTCCAATCACCGACCTGCATTATGAGGATGTCCATTCAAGTCGCCCTCTTCACAGTCGTTGCCCTCCCTGACTGGCTCGCGCTGTACCTTGCAGTGGTATGCCGCCATGCTGCTCCTCCTTTTAAAGCCCCGACCTTCCGCTGATGGTTCCTCGCAGCTTGAAGGAACCATCTTTTGTCTAATAACACTCTTGTGAAGCACCTTGGGACCTTTTACTGCATTAAAGGTGCTATATCAATACCAGTTGTTGTTCCCTCCCCAGGTCTCCCTTTACCAGTTTCCATGATAGAATCAGACAGCACCGAAGGACACTGATTCGGCCCATTGTACCCGTGCCCACGCCAGCCGGTGAATGAAAAGAAAAAGAACCTTCTCTTCTATTGGTGAACTTGTTCAAATAAAAGACAGGGTTCACAACACAGGTTTTCCACATTTTGGATCGGAATCAGTAACTGACTAACCGCACTGCTCCAGGATTGCAATCTTTGATCTCCGTCTAACTTGTACTGCCTGGACTGGCCCTTTAAATACCGGGGACACTTTGTAACCTTCAGACCGGTTTTTAAGGTGCAGTTGTCCCTGTCCTGACCCAGTCTCCGAGCCTGGAACGTGTCACAGAGGGTCACATGACACGGTTACAGTGCACCATGCGGAACGCCAGAGTGAGTGACACTGATGTCCACTGGTACCGGCAACTACCGGGGCAAGATACGGAGTGGGTTTTAACACATGAGGCAAGTGGCAGCACACGAGGGAGCCCAGGTTCCACTGACCATCTCCAGCCTTCCAGAGACACCTCCAATAACAGCTTCATTCTGACAGTCACAGACGTGCAGCCCAGTGACACTGCCGCCTACTACTGTAAAGTGTGGGGCGATATCAGCGGGAACGGAACCCAGCTCAATGTAACCAGTAAATACAGTTCACATTATATTAACCTGAATAGAAGGAATAACCTCTTACACATGGATTTATTGATCAGTATCTGATTAATATCACAAAAACCGCTGGTAAACTTAATGCAATAAGGTGGACGAATTAACTGCACAGATAGATATTAATGGATATGATGTAATTGAGATTACGGAGACATACTCCAGGGTGACCAAGGCTGGGAACTCAATATCCAGGGGTATTCAATATTCAGGAAGGATAGACAGGAAGGAAAAGGAGGTGGGGTAGCGTTACTGGTTAAAGAGGAGATTAACGCAATCGTAAGGAAGGACATTAACGTGGATGATGTGGAATCTATATGGTAGAGCTGCGAAGAACCAAAGGGCAGAAAACGTTCGTGGGAGTTGTGTACAGGCAATCAAACAGTAGTATGGGGGTTGGGGATGGCATCAAACAGGAAATTAGGGACGCGTGCAATAAGGTTACAGCAGTTATCATGGGTGAATTTAATCTTCATATTGATTGGGCTAACCAAACTGGTAGCAATACTGTGGAGGAGGATTTCCTGGAGTGTATAAGGGATGGTTTTCGAGAACAATATGTCGAGGAACCAACGAGAGAGCAGGCCATCCTAGACTGGATTTTGTGTAATGAGAGAGGATTAATTAGCAATTTGGTCGTGTGAGGCCCCTTGGGGAAGAGTGACCATAATATGGTAGAATTCTTCATTAAGATGGAGAGTGACACAGTTAATTCAGAGACTAGGGTTCTGAACTTAAAGAAAGGAAACTTCGACGGTATGAGACGTGAATTGGCTAGGATGGACTGGCAACTGATACTTAAAGGGTTGACGGTGGATAGGCAATGGCAGACATTTAAAGATCACATGGATGAACTACAACAATTGTACATCCCAGTGTGGCGTAAAAATAAAGGGAAGGTGGCTCAGCCGTGGCTAACAAGGGAAATTAGGGAAAGTGTTAAATCCAAGGAAGAGGCATATAAATTGGCCAGAAAAAGCAACAAACCTGAGGACTGGGAGAAATTTAATATTCAGCAGAGGAGGACTAAGGGTTTAATTAGGAGGGGGAAAATAGGGTATGAGAGTAAGCTTGCAGGGAACATAAAAACTGACTGCAAAAGCATCTACAGATACGTGAAGAGAAAAATATTAGTGAAGACTAATGTAGGTCTCTTGCAGTCAGAATCAGGGGAATCCATAATGGGGAACAAGGAAATGGCAGACCAATTGAAAAAATACTTTGTTTCTGTCTTCACTAAGGAAGACACAAATAACCTCCCGAAAATACTATGGGACCGAGGGTCTAGCGAGAAGGGGGAACTGAGGAAAATCCTTATTAGTCAGGAAATGGTGTTAGGGAAATTGAAGGGACTGAAGGCCAATAAATCCCCAGGTCCTGATAGTCTGCACTCCAGAGTACTTAAGGAAGTGGCTTTAGAAATAGAAGATGCATTGGTGGTCATTTTCCAACATTCCATGGACTCTGATTCAGTTGCTATGGATTGGAGGGTAGCTAATGTAACACCACTTTTTAAAGAAGGAGGGAGAGAAAACAGGGAATTTTTGACTAGTTAGCCTGACATCGGTGGTGGGGAAAATGTTGGAATCAATTATTAAAGATGAAATAGCAGCACATTTGGAAAGCAGTGACAGGATCGGTCTAAGTCAGCATGGATTTATGAACGGGAAATCAAGCTTGACAAATCTTCTAGAGCTTTTTGAGGATGTAACTAGTAGAGTGGATAAGGGAGAATAAGTGGATGTGATGTATTTGGACTTTCAAAAGGCTTTTGACAATGTCCCACACAATAGATTAGTGTGCAAAATTAAGGCACATGGTATTGGGGGTAATATATTGACGTGGATAGAGACGTTGACAGACAGGATGCAAAGAGTGGGAATAAACGGGTCCTTTTCAGAATGGCAGGCAGTGACTAGTGGGGTGCTGCAGGGTTCAATGCTGGGACCCCAGCTATTTACAATATACATTAATGATTTAGACGAAGGAATTGAATGTAATATCTCCAGGTTTGCAGATGACACTAAGATGGGTGGCAGAGCGAGCTGCGAAGAGGATGCTAAGAGGCTGCAGGGGACTTGGATAGGTTAGGTGAATGGGCAAATGCAGTATAATGTGGATAAATGTGAGGTTATCCACTTTGGTGGCAAAAACAGGAAGGTAGATTATTATCTGAATGGTGACAGATTAGTAAAAGAGGAGGTACAACGAGACCTGGGTCTCATGGTACATCAGTCTTTGAAGTTAGGCAAGCAGGTACAGCAGACAGCAAAGAAAGCAAATGGCATGCTGGCCTTCATAGCAAGGGGATTTGAGTATAGGAGCAGGGAGGTCTTGCTGCAGTTGTACAGGACCTTGGTGAGACCACACCTTGAGTATTGTGTGCTGTTTTGGTCTCCTAATTTAAGGAAGGACGTGCTTGCTATTGAGGGAGTGCAGCGAAGGGTCACCAGACTGATTCCCGGGATCCAGAAGAATGAAGGGAGAATCTCATAGAGACATATAAAATTCTGACGGGACTAGTCAGGTTAGATGCAGGAAGAATGTTCCCAATGTTGGGGAAGTCCAGAACCAGGGGTCACAGTCTAAGGATAAGGGGTAAGCCATTTAGGACCGAGATGAGGAGAAACTTCTTAACCTGTGGAATTCTCTACCAGAGAGAGTTGTTGATGCCAGTTTATTAGATATATTCAAGAGGGAGTTAGATATGGCCCTAACTGCTAAAGGGGTCAAGGGATATGGAGAGAAAGCAGGAAAGGGGCACTGAGGTGAATGATCAGCCAAGATCTTATTGAATGGTGGTGCAGGCTCGAAGGGCCGAATGGCCTACTCCTGCACCTGTTTTCTATGTTTCTATCATTGCTGTACCCTGTCAGGCAATGAAGGAATTGGATCAGTCCATATACAGTGAGCTTAAAGGTATGTTTCTCTCACACTTGGCAAGGGTAGAGACAATGCGTGTAATATCTGTCACTTTTTGTATAAATGGTGAAACTGTGGGAAACCTTCACCTAAAATGGATCCATAGCAGCAACACTGCCTGGAATAGACCGAGAGCAATGAGCCCAGTGTGGTAACGGGCCATCAGTAGCCCAGTACGGTGATGGATTGAATGTTGTGTGGTGATGAACAGCTTTTACTAAATCATTAACACCCACAGCCGCACACACACAAATCCTCTCCTTTGGTCACACTGAGTATTGTAACCAGGTTAAAAGTAGCCAGCACACTTCATTTTCTGATTCAACATTTTCCATTGGTTTCAAGGGTTAAGCAAATTATTGGCTCTGATGTTTTCCAACAAGAGCTATGTCACATTAATTCTGGGAAAACAGACCATAATAATCAAGGGAAAGTTACGTATAGAATCATAGAAATTTACAGCATGGAAGGAGGTTATTTTGGCCCATCGTGTCCGCACCGGCCGACCAAGAGCTATCCAGCCTAACCCCACTTTCCAGCTCTTGGAACGTAGCCCTGTAGGTTACGGCACTTTAAGTGCACATCCAAGTATTTTTTAAATGTGGTGAGGGTTAATGCCTCTACCACCCTTTCAGGTAGAGAGTTTCAGATTCCCACTACCCTCTGGGTAAAGACATTTCCCCTAATATCTCCTCTAAACCTCCTCCCAATTACTTTAAATCTATGTCCCCTGGTTGTTAACCCCTCTGCAAAGGGAAACAGGTCCTTCCTATCTATTCTATCTCGGCCCCTCATAATTTTATACACCTCAATCAGGTCTCCCCTCAGCCTCCTCTGTTCCAAAGAAAACAGACCCAGCATCTCCAATTTTTCCTCAAAGCCAAAATTCTCCAGCCCAGGCAACATTCTTGTAAATCTCCTCTGCACCCTTTCCAGTGCAATCACATCTTTCATAGAAACATAGAAAATAGGTGCAGGAGTAGGCCACTTGGCCCTTCCAGCCTGCATCACCATTCAAAAAGATCATGGCTGATCATTCACCTCAGTACCCCTTTCCTGCTTTCTCTCCATATCCCTTGATCCCTTTAGCCGTAAGGGCCAACTCCCTCTTGAATATATCTAACGAACTGGCATCAACAATTCTGTGTGGTAGAGAATTCCACAGGTTAACAACTCTCTGAGTGAACAGATTTCTCCTCATCTCGGTCCTAAATGGCTTACCCCTTATCCTTACTGTGACCCCTGGTTCTGGACTCCCCCAGCATCGGGAACATTCTTCCTGCATCTAACCTGTCCAGTCCCGTCAGAATTTGATATGTTTCTATGAGATCTCCTCTCATCCTTCTAAACTCCAGTGAATAGAGGCCCAGTCGATCCAGTCTCTCCTCATGTCAGTCCTGCCATCCCAGGAATCAGTCTGGTGAACCTTCGCTGCACTCCCTCAATAGCAAGAACATCCTTCCTCAGATTAGGAGACCAAAACTGAACACAATATTCCAGGTGAGGCCTCACCAAGGCCCTGTACAACTGCAGTAAGACCTCCCTGCTCCTATACTCAAATCCCCTCGCTATGGAAGCCAACATGTCATTTGCCTTCTTCACCACCTGCTGTACCTGCATGCCAACTTTCAATGACTGATGTACCATGACACCCAAGTCTCGTTGCACCTTTTCCTAATCTGCCGCCATTCAGATAATATTCTGCCTTCATGTTTTTGCCACCAAAGTGGCTAACCTCACATTTATCCACATTATACTGCATCTACCATGCATTTTCCCACTCACCTAACCTGTCCAAGTCACCCTGCAGCCTCTTAGCATGCTCCTCACAGCTCACACCGCCACCCAGCTTAGTGTCATCTGCAAACTTGAAGATATTACTCTCAATTCCTTCATGTAAATCATTTATATATATTGTAAATAGCTGGGGTCCCAGCACTGAGCCCTGCGGCACCCCACTAGTCACTGCCTGCCATTCAGAAAAGGATCCGTTTAACCCGACTCTCTGCTTCATGTCTGCCAACCAGTTCTCTATCCACGTTAATACATTATCCCAATACCATTTGCTCTAATTTTGCACACCAATCTCTTGTATGGGACCTTGTCAAAAGCCTTTTGAAAGTCCAAATACACCACATCCACTGGTTCTCCCTTCTCCACTCTACTAGTTGCATCCTCAAAAAATTCCAGAAGATTTGTCAAGTATGATTTCCCTTTCATAAATCAATGCTGACTTGGCCCGATCCTGTCACTACTTTCCAAATGCGCTGCTATTTCATCTTTAATAATTGATTCAAAATTTTCCCCACTACTGATGTCAGGCTAACTGGTCTATAATTATCCGTTTTCTCTCTCTTTCTCCTTTTGTAAAAAGTGGTGTTACATTAGCTACCCTCCTTTCCTGTAATGGGGTGACAGAACTGCACACAGTACTCCAGCTGCGGCCTAACCAGTGCTTTTACAGTTCAAGCTTAACCTCCTAGCTCTTGTATTCCATGCCTCGACTAACAAGGGCAAGTATTCTCTCTGCCTTCTTAACCACCTTATCTACCTGGCCTACTACCTTTAGGGATCTGTGGACCTGCATTCCAAGGTCCCTTTGTTCCTCTACACTTTTCAGTGTCGTACCAGTTACTGTGTGTTCCCTTGCCTTGTTAGACCTCCCCAAATGCATTACCTCACACTTATCCGGATTGAATCCATTTTCCACTGTTCCAACCGCCTGACCAGTACATTGATATCGCCTTGCAATCCGCAGCTTGCTTCTTCATTATCAACCACACAGCCTATTTTAGTGTCATCTACAAACCTCTTAATCATACCCCCAACATTCAAGACCAAGTCATTGATATATACCACAAAAAGCAAGGGATCCAGCACTGAGCCCTGCGGACCCCTACTGGATACAGCCTTCCAGGCACAAAAACACCCATCAACCATTACCCATTGCTTCCTGCCCATGAGCCAATTTTGGATCCAACTTGCCACTTTGCCCTGGATCCCATGGGCTTTTACTTTCGTGACCAGTCTGTCATGTGGGATCTTATCAAAAACTTTGCTAAAATCCATATACACTACATCATACACTCTGTCCTCTTTGACCCTCCTCGTTACCTCCTCAAAAAATTCAATCAAGTAAGTCAGACATGACCTTCCCTTAACCAATCCGTGCTGACTATCCTTGATTAATCCCTGTCTTTCCAAATGAAGATTTATCATGTCCCTCAGGATTTTTCCCAACACTGAGTTAAGACTGACTGGCCTGTAACTACTTGGTCTATCCATTTCTCCCTTTTTAAACAAAGGTACAACATCAGCAATCCTCCAGTCCTCTGGCACCACACCTGTAGCCAGAGAGGATTGGAAAATGATGGTCAGAGCCTCTGCTATTTCTTCTTTTGCTTCTCTTAACAGGGATACATTTCATCCGGGCCTGGGGATTTATCCCCTTTCAAAGTTGTTAAGCCCCTTAATACTTCCTTTCTCACAATGTCTATCTCATCTAATATTTCACACTCCTCCTCCTTCATTGCAAAGTCTTCATCGCTCCTCTCTTTTGTGAAAACAGATGCAAAATATTCATTAAGAATCATACCCACATCTTCTGCCTCCACACACAGATTTACTTTATGGTATCTAATAGGCCCCACTCCTTTTCTAGTTATCCTCATGCTCTTAATGTATTTATAAAACATCTTTGGGTTGTCCCTGATTCTACTTGCCATGAATGGCAGCAAAACATTCCTGGTTACAGGATTTTCAGACGAGATAGAGAGGGGGATAAAAAATGGAAGGGGTACTCGCAATATTGGAAACAATTACAGCTGTGAGGAGGGATAATACGTTAGAAAGATCATCAAATGAGGCCTTATGAGTTGAACTGAAGAACAAAAAAGGGGCAATCACACTGCTGGGAGTGTACTATAGACCCCCAAATCGTCAGAGGAAGATACAAGAGCAAATATAAGCACATTTCTGAGAAGTGCAAAAACAATAGGGGATTTCAACTACCCTAACATGAACTGAGATAGAATCAGTGTAAAACGTACAGAGGGTGCAGAATTCATAAAATGCATTCAGCAGAACGTTTTTAATCAGTCGTTGCAAGCCCAACAAGAGAGGGGCGGTTCTGGTCTTAGTTTTATGGAATGATGCTGGACAGATGGTAGGGGTATCAGTGGGAGAGCATTTTGGTGATAGTGATCATAATTCAGTTAGATTTAGTGTAGTTATGGAAAAGGGGAAAGTTAAACCAAGAGTAAAAGTTCTCAGTTGGGGAAAGGCCAATTTTACTAAGCCGAGATGTGACTTAGCAAAAGTGGACTTCAAACAGCAACAAAGGTAAATCAGTGTTGGAGCAGTGGTGGGACTCCCAAATCTAGAACTCCATGGATGTCAAGGGACATACAGTGGGATAAGGCAAAAAAGGGAAGTGTATGTTGGATACCAAGAGCTAAATACTGCAGAAAGCCTAGAGGAGTAAAGTGCAGGGGTAAAATTAAAAAATTAGGAATGCAAAGATATGAAAAAATATTGGCAAGTAAAATCAAGAATGTTTTATAACTATATAAAGAGCATGAGGATAACTAAAGAAAGAGTAGTCTGTGGGAGACCAAAAAAGGAAGATTGTGATGGAGGATATGGGTATGGTTCTTAATGAATACTTTGCATCTGTCTTCACAAAAAGGAGAGACAATGCAAACATTGTAGTTAAGGGGGAGGAGTGTGAAATATTAGATGAAATAACCGTAGTGAGAGAGGAAATATTAAGGGGTTTAATATCCTTGAAAGTAGATAAATCGCCAGACCCGGATGTAATGTATCCCAGACTGTTAGGAGAAGCAAGGAAGAAAATAGCAGAGGCTCTGACCATCATTTTCCAATCCTCTCAGGCTACAGGCTGGAGGACTGGAGGACTGCTAATGTTGTACTATTGTTTAAAAAAGGAGAAAGGGATAGAGCAAGTAATTACAGGCCAGTCAGCCTAACCTCGGTGGTGGGAAAATTGTTGGAAACATTTGTGAGACGCAGTCTTAATCATCATTTAGAAAGGCTTGAATTAATCAAGGACAATCAGCATGGATTTGTTAAAGGAAGGTCATGTCTGACTAACTTGATTATTTTTTGAGGAGGTAACAAGGATGGTTGATGAGGGTAGTGCGTTTGTCTACATGGATTTTAACAAGGCATTTGACAAGGTCCAACATGGCAGACTGGTCAGGAAAGTAAAAGTCCATGTGATCCAAGGGGAAGTGGCAAGTTGGATCCAAAATTGGCTCAGTTGCAGGAAGCAAAAGGTAATGGTCGACGGGTGTTTTGGTGACTGGAAGGCTGTTTCCAATGGGGTTCCGCAGGGCTCAGTAGTAGGTCCCTTGCTTTTTGTGGTATGCGTCAATGATTTAGATTCCAATATAGGAGGTATGATTAAGAAGTTTGAAGATGATACAAAAATTGGCCATGTGGTTGGCACTGAGGCAGACTGCAGGAAGATGCCAATGGACTGGTCAAGTGGGCAGAAAGGTGGCAAATGGAATTCAATGAAGAAGTGTGAGACATTCCATTTGGGGAGGGTTAACAAGGCAAGGGAATACACAATAAATGGTAGGATACGGAGAAGTGTAGAGGAATAGAGGGTTCTTGAAATGCATGTCCACAGATCCCTGAAGGTAACAGGACAGGCAGATACGGTGATTAAGAAGGCATACGGGATACTTTCCTTTCTCAGCTGAGGCATAGAATAAACGAGCAGGGAGCTTATGCTAGAACTGCATTAAAACACTTGATAGGCCACAGCTAGAGCACAGCATACTGTTCTGGTCACCACATTACAGGAAAGATGTAATTGCACTAGAGATTGTGCAGAGGAAATTTACGAGAATTTTTCCATGACTGGTGAATTTTAGCTATGAAGAAAGATTGGATAGGCTGGTGTTGTTTTCTTTGGAACAGAGGTGGCTGAGGGGAGACTTATTGAGGTGTATAAAATGATGAGGGGCCAAGATAAGAGTGGATAGGAATGACCTACAGGCAACTCTCGATTATCCGTACACGGATCCAACGGGAAACCGTTGTATCGGGATTTAAAATTCTGTGGCTAACAAGTGAAAAGACAGCTCCAAATAATTTGGAAAAATCGCCTTCCAAACACTGTGCTCATTTATATTTGCTCATTCTCTCTCGCACACACAATCTCGCACATTTTCTCTCTCACACACTCTCTCACTCACCATAAAAATCACCCTCCTCTGCCTTTACTTTGCTGAGGTGTGTGCGCGCTGCTGCAGCCGCTGTCTCTCGCGGCCGCCGCTGACGTTGGGAACAGGGATGGTGCTGGCACCGGGTTCCAGGCACAGAACCTGTACATGCATGCTGGTAATGTCTATCTTTTGTTACTGTTTGTATTGATTCATTCAAGTTTTAACTTATAAATGTAAACTCGCCCTAACGGAAAAATCGTTTACCCGAAATAGCTCAATCCCCGTGGGACCCGGATAATCGAGAGTTGCCTGTATTTTCCTTAGCAGAGGGGTCAACAACCAGGGGGTATAGATTTAAGGTGATTGGTAGGACTAGAGGGGAGTTGAGAACTTTTTCCACTGAGAGAGCAGTGGGGCTCTGGAATTCACTGCCTAAAAGGCTGGGAGAGGCAAAAACCCTCATCACATTTAAAAAGTACTTGGATATGCACTTGAAGTGCCATACCCTACAAGGATACAGACCAAGAACTGGAAAGTGGGATTAGGCTGGATAGCTCTTAGTTCTCCGGCACAGACACGATGGGTTGAATTGCCTCCTGTGCCATGAATTTCCACGATTCTGATTCACACAATCCTGAGACCTACCAGTCTGTATGGCTCAGATATGCCCGGGATAAACTCAATGTCTGAATTGTCACATTTTACACGAGATTACTGCAGATAACTGTTTTTAATTTTGTTCAAAACAGGCAATATCATCATCATAGGCAGTCCCTCAAAATCGAGGAAGACTTGCTTCCACTCTAGAAGTGAGTTCTCAGGTGACTGAACAGTCCAATAGGGGAATTACAGTCTCTGTCACAGGTGGGGCAGACAGTCATTGAAGGAAAGAGTGGGTGGGACTGGTTTGCCGCACGCTCCTTCCGCTGCCTGCGCTTGTTTTCTGCATGCTCTCGGTGACGAGACTCGAGGTGCTCAACGCCCTTCCGGATGCTCTTCCCCCACTTAAGGCAATCTTTGCCCAGGGATTCCCAGGTGTCAGTGGGGATGTTGCACTTTATCAAGGAGGCTTTGAGGGTGCCCTTGAAATGTTTCCTCTGCCCACCTGGGGCTCGCTTGCTGTGTCGGAGTTCAGAGTACAACGCTTGCTTTGGGAGTCTTGTGTCGGACATGCGGACAATGTGGCCTGCCCAATGGAGCTGGTCGAATGTGGTCAGTGTTTCGATGCTGGCCTGATTGACAACACTGATGTTGGTGCGTCTGTCCTCCCAGGGGATTTGCAGGATCTTGCGGAGACATCGTTGGTGGTATTTCTCCAGCGATTTGAGGTCTCTACTGTATATGGTCCACGTCTCCTGAGCATATAGGAGGGCGGGTATCACTACAGCCCTGTAGACCATTTGCCTTCCCAGAAGAAGGTGTAACCTCCACCTTGTTCTTTGATCTGGCCGGATCTGCTTCGGGCGGCACTGTCGATATCGAAGCCTCTAAGTTCCCGGGCATCGATGGCGGTGCGGCATTCCAGTCTGTCGCTGTTGGGGTTGTCCATGAGGGGCCGGATGTTCCAAGTCCCAAACTTCATTTGAAGGGTGGAAGATACATGTGCGTGAGTTTTTTTACGGTGGGGTGGCCACTGCACACCGGCTACCACACGGGCTTAGCAGAGCAAGGTCTTGGTCCAGTGGCAAGGTGGTCCGAGACGATTGGAGACCAGGCACTACTGTATGGGCCTAATTGCCTATGGTGGGGTGTGAGCTGTAAGCTCGGCACTGAGCAGTGCCTTCAGGAGAGGTGGTGGGAGATCTGAGGTGTGATGAGGGAATGGGATGAAACATGCTGGTGCCCTGCTCCATTTTAGCTTCTCGAAGGATTGTGGGAGAAGTCAGAGTGGCCGCCACCATTACCCACGCCACATGCCGAACAGGTGCACCAGGCTCGCGCTGCCTCCGTTGTCCCGGAGACGCTGATGTTTAACTCTCCCTCAGCTGCTCCAGGCTCATGCTGCTGTCTTACGGAGCATCTTACTGCTGTAGTCTCTGGTGACATCGAGACTGTATCTGCTCTCATGCAGTCTCAGCTGGATGCCAAGCGAGATCTGACTGTTGCCATCGCGGCTGGGTCCACCACGGTCCACGGGGAACTTCCGGTGTCGTGCCACACCACTGACCTGTGCTCCAGCTGATTGGTGGGGGTGGTGAGGTGCTGCCCCGGGGGAGTGGAGCAGGCTCCTCGGACCAGGATTCTGATGTGCTTTCTCAGTAGTCCTGAGCTGAGACCTCTCAGTCCGCCATTGCCATCAAGCATGGAATCGCCCCAGCCAATCCTGACTGAATGCACCGAGGAGGATGCGGTGCAGTCTGCAGCTGGCACTTCCAGGGAAAGAGCTGGTCGAGGGCGTCCTAGAAGGACATCTGCAGCTTCTACACCTGAAACACAGCAGCCTTCCCAGACGCATGATGCAGCCACAGGCGAGACACTGGGGCATAGTTCAAGAATAGGTTTGTGTAAGAATAAGCAAATGCACAAGGATGATAATTGATGGTGTATGTTTTTTTGCACCATTCTTTCTTGTGTAATAAATCTTTATTTTGTATTTCAATATCTGTGCAGGTGTCTCATTTCACTGTGGGCAATGATGTGTGAAAGGGCTCATTGGGTTGGCCATGGAGATGCACAGGTGAAGGGTGAAGTGCGCATGAACTCATCAGAAACGAGCAACAATGAGATGGTTTTGCACTTCCCTTGCAGGGTTTGGATGGCGACGCTGCCTCCAGCTTGGCCAGCGACCCGCATCCTGGTCCTCCTCCTGCGCCTCCTCCTCCTTCTGTGCATCGTGCTCCTGTGCCTCCTCCTCACCCTGGACCTCCTACTCCTCCTGGTACTGGTCCTGTGCCTCCTCCTCCTGGTCCTCCTCCTCCTGGTCCTCCTCCTCAGCTGATACTGGTGCCTCGTCCTCCAATGGTTGTGCCCTCATGATTGCCATGTTATGAAGCATGCATCAGACGACCACGAATAGGGAGACCCGCTCAGGCGAGTACTGGAAGAGTGATCCAGGCAACGGAACCTCTGTTTAAGGATTCTGATGCACTGCTCAATGAAGCAGCTGGTGGCTGAATGAGAGTCATTGCCGGCTTGCTGCACAGCAGTCCTGGGGTTGTGAAGGGGAGTCAGCAGCCAAGTGCACAGTGGGTAGCCCTTGTCTCCAAGGACCCAGCCGCAACCTTGGCTTGGTCCAACAAACACGTCAGGCGCACCGCTCTGGCGCTGGATGAAAGCAACGAGGCTGCTGCCAGGATACCAGGCATCAGCTGCCATGATTTTGTGGTGGGGTGTCACACACCAGCTGCACATTGAGGGAGTGGAATCCCTTGCAGTTTCTGAAGATCTCGGGATTGTTCTGTGTCGCCCTCATTGCGACGTGGGTGCAGTCAATGTCACCCTGAACCCTGGGGAAGCCCACACACCTCCCGAATCCGGTCTCCACACCAACTGTTTGTCCCTGCTCATCGGGAAGGATAACTAGTCCCTCCTTCTCTTATAGAGAGCATCTGTCACTTAATGATGGAGCCACGCGCGGTGAAATGTGAAATGTTCGAGATGTCTACTGTAGCAGCTTGGAATGATCAAGTCGCATAGAAATGGAGTGCTATGGTCACCTTGGATGCAACGGTCAGCGCTGTCCTCAACTTTGTTCGAGGCTGGAGGTCTGGCTGCAGGAGATTGCACAGGAATCGAAGTCTCCGGAGACACTGGTCATCCGTCAGGTCCATGTATGAGAACTGCTGTCTGTACACCCTTGGACGATAGGGCCTTCTCCCCGCCATGTCTATGTTCACGTCTTCCGATGGCAGCTGCCTCATTGCCTTCTCCTTCATGCTCTTGCTGCTCCTCACCCTCTGCAGCCTGCTGCTGGCAAGCATCTGCCTCCTGTGCACCCTGCCTTCTCTCCATTTCGCCCAATATCTGGAGTGGGAGGGTCAGTGCAGAATGCTGCGACATGCAACACGCTTTTAAAGGCTGCTGGTGGTCTTGAGCTAGCACTGTGTACCGACCCAAAAAACTGTCGTTGGCATCGACAGGCGGCTGGAAGACTTTTTGAATGAATTTACCTTCCGGGGCGGGTCCGATGCGGTGCGCGCTCGGATGACATCGTTAACGACGCATCTGCTGGAGCGGGGCGGATCTTCACAATGCAGCAAAAACCTTTGAGGGCAATGCCACGAACATCGGCCAGTCCGCCGTGAGTCCCCGGCCATTCCGCGCCGCCCCATAGCCGCTGCTTTCAGGCAGCAAGAGGCTTTATCGGAAGGGGCAATTTCGGCCCCACCCAACGTTAATAAGTGACCTGTTTTAAAATGCCCATGTTCTGTCTCTTTCTACAATGAAGTAAGCTTCCTGTTGGTTACTGTGGCACCTCCCTGTACAATCTCTCAATGCTCAGCTCATGGATACTATTTAAAACTAGACTGAAATAAATGACCAGTAACCAGGGCATTTGCCATCTACATGGTCACCAGCTTGAAACTACCGTCAGTCGTAGGGAGAAAAGCCACTTTAAAATGAATCGCTATTTGAAGTTAACGAAAGGTTCATGTATATTGCTCCATAAAACAGAGCATTCTCTGACTTATTGTGAGTAACACAGGACATCCACTGGCAACCTATTAAAAATGGTGCACAGGATGCATTTCCTGTTTGACTGTCACATTTCCTGTGTCACACTTTGGCTGTCACACCTTCTCATATGCAAAGTTCTCCCAGCCAATAGGATTAAATTTCATATTCATCAACCACCAACAGATCACAACTGCACAGGTGGAGAACGTGAGAATCAGCAGGTAACAAGCAGGAATGAAAAACACCAAAACACGAAGCTCCAAAAACTACAAATTAAGATGTGCAATCAGCAGTCGCTATGATAGGCCCAGGCAAACCAATTCACATCTGGTTTCTTCATCTAACATCAACAGGTTAAAATATACATTGAATCAAATACGTAAGATTTTCAACTTGTGTAAAACTGCTGTTGTGAGCTGACACCCAGTGTACAATCCGCCCAATCCTCATTGCACAAGACAAGGTTCTTTTTAAAAATTAGCCAATCTCCTGTGACGTTGTACATTGTAACCGTAATGTCTTTATGTTGTTCTTCTTGACTTGTCTGCAGACTTTGACATGATTTACCAATCCATCCTCCAAACCCTCTCCACCGTTGACCAGCTGGGTGGGACTGCATTCACCTGGTTTCAATCTTATCTATCTAACCGTTGCCAGAGAATAGTTTCTCTTCCTACTCCTGCATGTTAACTCTGGTTCCCCCCCCAAGAATCTATCCTTGGCCCCCTCCTATTTATCATCTATATTGGCAACGTAAACTTGAGGTCAACCAAAACTCAGCAGCCCGTGTCCTAACTCGCACCAAGTCCCACTCACCCATCACTCCTGTGCTCGCTGACCTACATTAGCTCCCAGTTGAGCAATGCCTCAATTTCAAACTTCTCATCCTTGTTTTCAAATCTCTCCATGGCCTCGCCCCTCCCTATCTCTGTAATCTCCTCCAGCCCCACAACCCCTCGAGATGTCTGCGCTCCTCTAATTCTGCCCTCCTGAGCATCCCGGATTATAATCGCTCCACCATTGGTGGCCGTGCCTTCTGTTGCCTGGCCCCAAGCTCTGGAACTCCCTGCCTAAACCTCTCCGCCTCTCTACCTCGTTCCTCCTTCAAGATGCTCCTTAACAACAACAACTTGTATTTATATAGTGCCTTTAATGTAAAACGTCCCAAGACGCTCCACAAGCTCGGTCAAAGAGGTAGATTTTAGGGAGAGCCTAAAAGGTGTAAAGAGTAGAGAGGTCCCCCGCAACTTTCCTTGTATCTCGGTTCTTTTCTGCTGTTGTCTTTTTTTGTCTGAACTTATTTTTTGTGCACATCAGCTCCCTGCAGAATCTATTCCCTCCTTCACCCTGTCTTGCACTCTTGCTCCTGTTCTGCCCCTCCTGAAAACATTGCAATCTGATGTTTATGTTGCACTCCTGCACAATTCCCAGCCAGGTTTGTCAGTGCTGTTAAATCCGTGCCACCATTGTTTCTCATTCCCTCAGTAAGCCCCACACTCCCAGCATTGACAGACTTTATCTTTTGGCCGTATTTAAAGCTGCTCCTTGCCCTTGTTTATCTGTCCAAGCTCACACTTCCTTTCAGGATTGTTGCTGCACACAACTCATTGATTTGATTTCCCGCTTCTATTCCTTCTCATGCTGTGATTGACCACAAATGGTTTGTTTGTATATTTGGGTCATCCGGTTCAAACTTCCCGCGCGCCCAACCGTCCCCGCCCCGCGCGGGGGCCCCGCCCCGCCCCGCCCCGCGCGGCGCTGGGGACCAATCAGAATGGCGAGTGGATGAGGCGGGAACAGCGGAGCGGCGCCGCGGTTGGAGGCGATGGCGGCCGGTGAGCGGAGGCTGAGCCCGGGCCCGGGCGGGCGGGGAGAGGCTGGGGGCCGGGGCCGGGGCCGGCCTGCAGTGAGCGGGGGGCGGACCCGGGCGGGGGATGGATGGATGGGGTTAGGGGGGAGTGGGCTCCAGGGGCCGAGGTGGTGCGGGGGGGGGGAGTGTGTGGCGGCAGTGGGCTGGAGGAGGCAGTGAGCGGGGCGGGGCGGGGATAAACTCCCTCCAACACTCCCCAGTCAGGGCAGTAACTGCGGCCAATGCCAATAGTTCCCGGGACAACTCCATCTTCCCTCCTGCAGCACACAGGCTCACAGTCCTGGCTGAGAACGTGGGGCCAATCCTTTCAACCCACATCCCAATATGATCGCTTGTATTCGAGCTGTGACAACAATGTGGGGAAGTGAAGTGACATTGAGCCACCTGTGGACCATGGACGGTAACAGGAGACAGCGCGTGTATACAACACATCATCATCATCACAGGCAGTCCCTCGGGATCGGGGGACACTTGCTTCCACTCTAACACTGAGTTGTCAGGTGACGGAACCGTCCAATTGGGGAATGACAGTCTGTGCCACAGGTGGGACACACAGTGGTTGGAGGAAAGGGTGGCTGGGACTGGTTTGCCGCACGCTCCTTCCGCTGCTTGCGCTTGGTTTCTGCACGCTCTCGGCGACGGGACTCGAGGTGCTCAGCGCCCTCCCGGATGCTCTTCCTCCACTTCGGCTGGTCTTTGGCCAGGGACTCCCAGGTGTCAGTGGGGATGTCGCACTTTATCAGGGAGGCTTTGAGGGTGTCCTGGAAACATTTCCTCTGCCCACCTGGGGCTCGCTTCCCGTGTACGACTTCCGAGTAGAGCACTTGATTTGGGAATCCTGTGTCTGGCGTGCGGACAATGTGGCCCGCTCAACGGAGTTGGTCGAGTGTGGTCAGTGCTTCGATGTTGGCCTGATCGAGAACACTGACGGTGCCTCTGTCCTCCCAGGGGATTTGCAGGATCTTGCGGAGATATCGTTGGTGGTATTTCTCCAGCGCTTTGCGGTGTTTACTGTACATAGCCCACGTCTCTGAGCCATACAGGAAGGCGGGTATCGCTACCTCACTGTAGACTATAAGCTTGGTGCCAGATTTGAGGTCCTGGTCTTCAAACAATTTCTTCTTCAGATGACTGAAGGCTGCACTAGAGACGGTGTTGGACCTCGTCATCGATGTCTGCCCTTGCTGATAATAGGCTCCCGAGGTATGGAAAATGGTCCACGTTGTCCAGGGCCGTGCTGTGGACTTTGATGACCGGGGCACAGTGCTATGTGGCGGGGTCAGGTTGGTGGAGGACCTTTGTCTTACGGATGTTTAGTGCAAGGCTATGCTTTCGTAGCCTCAATGATGGTGTTGACCATGGCTTGTAGTTCGGCCTCTGAGTGTGCGCAGAAGCAAGCGCAGTACAGTATACTTCATGGTAGAAGACAAAAACATCCCAATAATGGATAATCAAGGGGCTATCAGGAGGAACTGAAAACAATCACTGCCACTAAAGAAGAAGTACTCAGTAAAATAATGGGACTAAAGGTGGATAAGTTCCCTGGACCTGATGACTTGCATCCTAGGGTCTTAAAAAAAGTGACTGCAGAGATAGTGGATGCATTGGTTGTAATTTAACCAAAATTCCCTGGATTGTGGGAAGGTCCCAGAGGCTGGAAAACTGCAAATGTAATGCCCCTATCTAAAAAAGGAGGCAGACAGAAAGCAGGAAATTATAGACCAGTTAGCCTTACATCTGTCGTTGGCCAAATGCTGGAATCCATTATTAAGTAAGCAGTAGCAGGACATTTGGAAAAGCATAATTCAATTAAGCAGAGTTAGCATGGTTTCATGAAAGGAAAAACATGTTTGACAAATTTGCTGGAATTCTTTGAGGATGTAACGTGCAGGGTGGTTAAGGGGGAACCAGTGGATGTGTATTTGGATTTCCAGAAGGCATTCGATAAGATGCCACATAAAAGATTACTGCACAAGATAAAAGTTCATGGGGTTGGGGATAATATATTAGCACGGATAGAGAATTAGCTAACTAACAGAAAACAGAGAGATGGGATAAATGGGTCATTTTCCGTTTGGTAAACAATAACTAGTGGGGTGCTGCAGGGATCGGTGCTGGGGCCTCAACTATTTACAATCTATAATAATGATTTGGATGAAGGGATTGAGTGCAATTAAGCCAAGTTTGCTGATGATACAAAGATGGGTGGGAAAGCAAGTTGTGAGGAGGGCACAAAACATCTGCAAAGGGATATAGACAGGCTGAGTGGGCAAAAATTTGTCAGGTGGAGTATAATGTGGGAAAGTGTGAGGTTATCCACTGGCAGAATTTTTTTTTAAAAGCAAATTATAATTTAAATGGATAAAAATTGCAAAGTGTTGCAGGGATAAAGATGGAGAAGGTAGAATATGAGAATAAATTAGCAAGAAATATAACAACATACAGTAAGAGCTTCTACAGGTATGTCAAAAGGAAACGAGTAGCTAAAGTAAACGTTGGTCCCTTAGAGGATGAGACTCGGGAATTAATAATGGAAAAACAGGAAAATGGCAGAGACTTTGAACAAATATTTTGTATCGGACTTTACAGTAGAGGACACTAAAAACATCCCAATAATTGATAATTGAGCTATTGTGGGGTGGGAGGCGGGGGTAGACTTGAAACAATCACTATCACTAGACCATAAGTTTGGTGCCAGATTTGAGGGCCTAATCTTCGAACACTCTCTTCCTCAGGCGGCCGACGGTTGCACTGGAGGCGGTGTTGAACCTCGTCGTCGATGTCTGCCCTTGCTGATAATAGGCTCCCGAGGTATGGAAAGTGATCCACGTTGTCCAGGGCCGGGCCGTGGATCTTGATAACTGGGGGGCAGTGCTGTGTTGCGGGGTCAGGTTGGTGTAAGGCCAATGCTTTTCGGTGAAGATGTCGACGATGACTTGGAGTTCAGCCTCTGAATGTGCGCAGACACAAGCGTTGTCCACGTACTGTAGTTTGATGAGAGGGTGCGAGACCCGCCCTCCTGTATGGTTCATATACAGTACACACCTCACATCGCTGGAGAAGTAACTCCAGCGATGCCTCCGCAAGATCCTGCAAATCCCCTGAGAGGACAGACGCACCAATGTCAGTGTTCTCGATCAGGCCAACATCCCCAGCATCAAAGCACTGACCACACTCGACCAGCTCCGTTGGCCGGGCCACATTGTTCGCATACCCGACACAAGACTCCCAAATCAAACGCTCTACTTGGAACTCCTACACGGCAAGCGAGCCCCAGGTGGGCAGAGCTTTCTCCTAGAGCTTTACTGGACACTGATGCATTTCTAAACAGCCAAACAAACCTGTTGACAAGCCATTGCTCTTTTACATAGAAACATAGAAACCTACAGCACAGAAGGAGGCCATTCCGACCCATCGTGTCCGTGCCGGCCGACAAAGATCCACACGGCCCTCGGTCAGCAGCCCTGAAGGTTACAGATAAACCTATGAACAATGTGGAAAATCTAAAAAGCCTAACCAGTCCACCCCCACACAACCGCAACACCCCTTTCACCGAAACATTCTATATCCCACCCCAACCGGAGACAGGTGATCTCCTGAGCGAGGCAAAAACCAGATTTTAAAATCCAGGCCAATTGTGGAAAAACAAATCTGGGAAAATTCTTCTCCGACCCATCCAGGCGATCGAAACTTGTCCCGGAGATCACCCTGGCCATATTCGATTCCCTGCAGTACTTGCCATCTTATCTGCGCCATCCAACAAGAGGTTATCCAGTCTAATCCCACTTAGCAGCTGTAGTTCCGTAACCCTGCAGATTACGGCACTTTTAAGTGCCCATCCAAGCACCTTTTAAATGTGGTGAAGGTTTCTGTATCTGTTACGCTCATAAGAAAGTGATACAATTGAGTACTGTATGCAATGAGTAAGTGTGACCCTAGCTCCTTTAATTAAACTCCAGAGTGTCGGTACAGCATGGGAGGCCTGCTTATATACAGTGCTCCCAAGGGATGCTGGGATTCCTTGGGACTCCGAACAGGTAGGCCCTCTGCTGGTGGTATGATACAGGTTGCCAAGAGTTACATACATAACAGTATCCACCACCCTTCGGGCATTGGGTTCCAGACCCCCATAACCCTCTGAGTGAAGAAGCCTCCCCTCAAATCCCCTCAGAACCTTCCACCAACCACCTTAAAACTATGCCCGCTCGTAATTGACTCCTCAACAAAGGGAAATAGTTCCTTGGTCTCCACTATATCCAGGCCCCTCAAAATGTTATACAACTCAATGAGGTCTCCTCTCGACCTCCTC
>NW_027252025.1:10000-31980 GCF_044704955.1 Pristiophorus japonicus | reverse complement strand
CACATACTGTCCGTCATTGCCATGCCCGAGTCAGCCACTGCCCTGAGTGATGTACGGTACCTAACTGATGGAATCACAGAACTCGAAGAACAAACCCCAGTTGCTTGTAGCAAAATCTAAACAGCTGTACAAAGAACAAACAGGTAATAAGCTTACAACACCTAATGAACAGGGCGATTCTGGGCCACGTTACCTTCCTATTGCATTCTCCACCTCTCTAAATACAGGGGCACAATTGCAGCAGACAGGCAGGCAGGCTCCTGGAGTTAAGTGGCTGCTGTACAAGATCAGCCACTTCCTTTATTAATTATGTAACTAGACAGAACCAGTTGTCAAGAACAGTTTTACCTGGAAAGTGCAGCAATAAAGAGCATTACCAATTACTGCTAAGCACAGCCTCGACCCGCATGCAAGATGTTGGTCGGCACACCAGAGGTCTGCACGCACCATGGCCCCCACCCGCCAGTGCCAGCTGTGGCTCAGTGGATAGCACACTCGCCTTTGAGTCAGAAGGTCAAGCCCCACTCCAGGAACTTGAGCACAATAATCTAAGCTGACACTCCAGTGCAGTGCTGAGGGAGTGCTGCACTGTCGGAGGTGTTGTCTTTCAGATGAGACGTTAAACCGAGGCCCCGTCTGCCCTCAGGTGGACGTAAAATGTTCGATTTATACGTCTCATCCGAAAGACTCGGAGGCGAGAATGCTATCCACTGAGCCATGGTGGACACCATGGATTCAAGATTGAGGCCTGCCCGATAGTCGAGCTCACACTTGGTCCAATCTGATCAGCCATTTTCTATAACAGGCTAATTCTGCATAATCAATTAAAAACATTCTTCGCATGATACTTACAACATAGGTCATGCAGTCTCCAGGTTATCACACATTTCTGAAAGCATGAAGGACATTATTTTTTTAAATCACTGTCTCTAGTTTTATAATTGCCCGTTATCCTGAAAATCCTCTGAAAGCGAACATCATTACTGTAGGATGCATTTTTATTGCCAGCTATTCCTGCTATTGTAGCCTGCACTCCCAAAGCTCCTCCGTCCAAATGGCTTCGTTGATATAAGTGTGTAATGGAGATGTGTTGGCCAATAAGGTTACAGTTTGTTGAGAGTACAGGTTCAGACTCAGTTGCGATACCCTTCATGGTCAAATGGTTCGGCAACAACCCACCGATGAGGCTCATCCATTGAGAATGGCCACTTAGCCACCCGAAGGCTCTTGGTGCCTGTGGAATTGTGCCGGAGAGAGGCAGCACAATCAACTGGGGCTGTGGCGGGGATGCGATAATTGAACCTGGATGAGAGAAGAGGCTAGCCAGGAGGGCCTGTTCCTGATTTTCTATCCAGTGACCTCTCCTGCTGGAATGTACACTGTGTACCCAACCACATTGGGCAAGGGCTGGGCTGGGCCTTTTAAAACATGCTCTCTGTAGTCAAATAGCCCGCCAGCGCTCCCTGTCCATGACAGACAAGGAATGAATGGCTGCTTGGGCAAGGTACAGGGGAATCGCAGCACATGGGGGAACTGTACTCCAGCAGGAGGTAGCACCTTCAGGAGAGGAGAGCAGAGACAATTGGGGCAGGTAGAAGCACACCTAGCAAGGATTGCTGAACAGTTAGCAAATAATTTTTGATATAATACCCCCCCCCCCCATCTCCAACTCTCTTAAGGCGTTGACTCATGTCCAATTTTCCACTCCCTTGTCCAGGAGCACTGAAGTCAATTGCGTTGTCCCGCCAACACCTTGCTCGAGATCAGCTGACTCAGCATCCGGGGAGCCAGCCTGAGCCCTTTCCTCTGTGTGGCTCGGCTAGCTACCAAACGCGCTAATCAGCCAAACCCTTGGGGAAACCGGTGACACACAAGCTTTACTGAGTATTTCAAGCTCAGTTTGTGTAAGCCCAGTAACCTGCTTTCACTTCAATTCACAAATACTGCAAATGACAATGATAGAGGGGTGAAAAGGGGGGGGGAAGGAAGGAAGGGGTGATGAGGGTTGGGGGGGGGGGGGGGGAAGGAAGGGATGATGAGGGGGGGGGGAGGGGGAAGGAAGGGGTGACGAGGGGGAGTAGAGAGGAGGGAAGCAAAAAAGGGAGGCAAATAAATGGAAGCAGCAGTGTGGAGCGTTTGACGGGCAATCCTGGGAGTTGGGGAAATGCCAGATTGGGTCATTGCTGGAACTGCACAACATCAACTGGCCGGCAGCAAAAGACAACACAAGCACTAGATTTTGAGATATTAGTTCAAGTTCCGTCTCTCCAATCCCAGGCACACAACTTATTTTTCTCAGAAACCTGTATTTAAATTGCACCTAAAACTATTTATATCTTTGTCAAAAAAAAACAAATAGGAACAACAATCACTGAAATGATTGTTTATTTATTGAACAGTCCAGGTTCCCATCAAGTGTGATGGGGACTCGCCCAACCTCGCCCGCACTGCAATCTACGGAGACAGAGACGGATCAACAAATAACAGCCTTGCAAGAAGTGTCTGCTGTTTCAAGAAGCAAAGAATGATCAATCTCCAACAGCTTCTAGTTTGTGCTTCTTTTTCCTTCCTGGGCTCGTCACGCAGTAACCCATTCCCAGACCTCTGCACTGAGAGTCTGCAACAGCCGGCAGTGTCCCACATCTCTCTCTGTGAAGAGGTGCCGGTAAATGCTGGGGCTTCCTTGAAGCAGCAACGCTGAGGTCAGTAACACAAAAATGCGCCAGAACATCAACGTCTAACAACCAATGTATTGTTTCCTCTCCGTTCCCTGGCCCTAGTTCTGCTGAGAGCAGCCTGTAATTAGAGGCCTCACACAAACTTAGCAAGTAATCATCTGCAAAATGGTCTCCTGAATTCACATTAGCGTCCTCGACCAGGCCAACATCCCCAGCATCGAAGCACTGACCACACTTGATCAGCTCCACTGGGCAGGCCACATTGTCCGCATGCCAGATACGAGACGCCCAAAGCAAGTGCTCTACTTGGAACTCCTTCACAGCAAACGAGCCAAATGTGGGCAGAGGAAACCCTCGCTGATAAAGTGCAACATCCTCACTGACACCTGGGAGTCCCTGGCCAAAGACCGCCCTAAGTGGAGGAAGTGCATCTGGGAGGGCGCTGAGCACCTAGAGTCTCGTCACCGAGGGCATGCAGAAATCAAGTGCAGACAGCGGAAAGAGCATGCGGCAAACCAGTCCCACCCACCCCTTCCCTCAACAACTGTCTGCCCCACCTGTGACAGGGACTGTGGTTTTCGTATTGGACTGTTCCCACCTAAGGACTCATTTTAAGAATGGAAGCAAATCTTCCTCGATTCCAAGAACCTGCCTATGATAATGATGTTGGTTTCCTAAAAGCAAAGAGTGACAGGAGATATTGGGAGCCCAGTTACATAGAATTTACAACGCCAACAGGCCAATCGGCCCAGCCAGGCCATGCCTCCTCCCATCCTTTATCATCTAAATCTATCAGCATAACCCTCTATCCCCTTCTCCCTCATATGCTTGTCCAGCCTCCCCTTAAATGCATCGATACTATTCGCTTCAAACACTCCCTGTGGCAGCGAGTTCCACATTCTCACCACTCTCTGGGTAAAGAAGTTTCTTCTGAATTCCCCATTGGATTTCTCGGTGACGATCTTATATTGATGGCCTCTAGTTATGCTCTTCCCACAAATGGAAACATTCTCTCTGTATCCACTTTATCAAAACCTTTCATCATTTTAAAGACCTCTATTAAGTCACCCCTCAGCCTTCTTTTTTCCAAGAGAAAAGAGACCCATCCTGTTCATCCTTTCCGGATATGTCTACCCTCGCATTTCTGGTATCATCCTTGTAAATCTTCTCTGCACCCGCTCCAGTGCCTCTATATCCTTTTTATAATATGCCGACCAGAACTGTACGCAGTGCTCCGTGTGGTCTAACCAAGGGTCGATACAGGTTAAGCATAAACTTCTCTACTTTTCAATTCTATCTCTCTAGAAATAAACCCTAGTGCTTGGTTTGCTTTTGTTATGACCTTGCTAACCTGTGCTGTAACTTTTAATTGAAGTGACAGAACTGCTCATTGCTACACCTATGTTCTGAAACGGTGAAAAATAAATATTTCATTGTCAGTTGGCAGAACTCACGAATTATCAGTAGAGAAGAGTATGATTAATGGATCGTCTGCCCATTAAGCACCATCTTCCATACACCTCAACAGCCACAACTTTTATTTATATAGAGCTTTTAACATGGTAAAACATCCCAAGGTGCGATTATCAAACAAAATTTGACACTGATCCACATAAGACAGGACAAAGAGGTAGGTTTTAAGGAGTATCTTGAAGGAAGAAAGGTGGTGGGGGGGGGGGGGGGTAGAGCAGCGGAGAGGTTAAGGGAAGGAGTTCCAGAGCTTAGGGCCCAGGCAGCTGAAGGCACGGCCACCAATGGTTGAACGATTAAAATCAGGGATGCTTAAGAGGCCAAAATTGAAGCAGCGCAGAGATCTCGGAGGGCTGTAGGACTGGAGGAGGGTCAAACAATTTACCTCCTCCATAGACTCCAAACATCAACATGTTGAATGTAAACTATGAATTTTCTATCTGCCAGGATTATCTGGATTATCCTTTTAAAGCGGCTGCATAATTTACCTCTGTTCAGTTATCAATACCATCTCCATATATGCTCCTGTCCTCCTAGACAAAATACGTGTGCCCAGTTTAATATCCATGGTTGGATTTCACTGGAGAATCAGGTTGAGAAGCCATTAAGTAACAGGATCCTTTTGCACAGGGACTGCTAGAGGAAGAGAGGCAGAATGTAAAAAAATAAATCCTGCTGGGGAGTCAGTGTCAAATGCAGCCATGTTTTTTTAACCCATGGACCCTCTACAGAACAGGAAGAAAAATGTCATTATAAACTGGCAAATGGAAGGGCTAACTGACCAACAGGCTGAGGATTCACTCACTCTCCAGGGCCTCGGTTCATTGGACATTTTACAACTGTAGCAGCCGTGTGAAGCGAGTTCATTTTGCACTGACACAAAGGAGTCGTGTATTTCAAAGTCAGGGTCCAATTTGACTTTGGAGAAAGACTACTTCGTCTCAAGATGTCCCACCGACCCTACAGTTGTGGCGTGAATACAGCCAGAGAGCTCTGCTCAGTTTTGTACACTCCTCCCTCCCCAAACTGGAAGCAACATTAAGTTACTGAAGAATGAGATAGTCAATCTGGTGGTGACTATCTACACCCTGCTGCCCTGTCACCACTTGGCTTCAGTACATGGTCAACATCCTGTCCAAACATGTGGAGGGAAAGCCAATTTCAGTAAGTGAATTTTGTCGTGTACAGAAATAGTTGAGAGCACTGTGGATCCTTAATTCACAGCCTCCAAATACACACAATTTTGCTCTCTTATGCACAAATGTCACTCTCCTCAAATGGGTTAATCATGATTTTTTTTCTTTCAAAAAAAACAAACAAAGCACGAAAACAATACAACATCGAAATCCAACGAGGTTATACTCTGTCACAGCACATGTGTTTACCTTTCAAACCAACTGTCTCCAAATTCCCATTTGCATCCAGCACCGTGTTAAATTCCCGATCAGTAGGACTCTGCATCGTTTTTGTATCCAAAGAAATAGCGTCAGCCTTCTCACCCCCAAAGAAAAAATTTTCATTTCTGCCATTTGCTTCACTTGCCAATCCATTAGCTTCCGTCGCCCAGTCATCCTCCTCATCCGCACTTGAAGGCTTCCCATTTTGTTGAAACTGATCTTCGGATTCTGAAGAGCTGTTCACCATGTAATCAGCAGGTTCCTCAACTATACTGAGCAGTACTTCCTGGTTTGGGGAATACACAAGTGCATCACTGGATTTGGGCAAGTATTCCAATGTCTTTTTGGCTCCTTTCAGTCCATCACCTTCATTAAGTGCCGTTGGGCTTTCCAATGCGGCTGGCAACCAAGGCGGCGGCTCTTCCTCCGAGATGCACTCGGACAACAATTCTTCGCCGTCCTCATTCTGAGAAGCTCCATTCTTTAAATCCGCTATCGATTGGATTTCGGTTGGCAAAATGTGGTCGTCACCCAAGCTAGAATCAGAAGCGGTTTCTAGCAATGCGTCAACTTGTTTAGACCACTCGTCATCGCAGGGGCAGTCCGTTTCCAACTGGTCATCCACTTGTTCAGGCTCACTTTCTAAAATATTTAAAGGTGCCACCCCTGACGCAGCGTCACTCTCTTCATATTCCTCAAGGTCACTGAACGAATGCGGCATTTCAGACACGTCCAGGTTCTGCGCTGGTTCTTCCTCTTCAGTCGTTTCGTGCATCGCTCCTTCGCACTCCTCACCTGAATCACAAATCAAGTCCAGTGAATTTACACACGTTTTGTCAAGAAAACCATTTTTTACCTCGAGGCCAACTCCAACGCTAGTCGGGTCCATGTGCGAGCCGTCAATGTCTGCACTGGACTCTTCATTGTTTGTCTCCACATCTACCTTCACTTCCCCAATCAGCTCAATGAGTGGAGGACCGTCATTGTCTGGTTGTACAGCTTGACAATCTGTCGCCTGGACATAGCCCTCTGCTGGCCCACTTTCATCACTCTGGGTATTTTCATCAGTGGCCAATCCAACACGTTCTTTGGCTTCTTCCGGCTTAGTTTCCTCAATCGGAGCAATCGCCCCCTCTGCTTGATCAAGAATTTTCACAGAGTCTATTGTTTCGCTGCCAGGGTTACTGCTATTTACAATCGTCACAGTGTCCACCGTCTCCTTTGGAGGGACATCTTCTTTGAGCGCACACTCTTGACTGGAATGCAACTCTTCAGATGATTTCAGAGTTTCCACGTGAACATTGTCACAGGACAGACTGCTTTCATCACATTCTTCATCAGATTCATTCCGCACAAGGGCATAGTTAGCTGCTATAATCCCAGAGTCCACCGCTAACCTTGATTCTTCCCATTGTCCTCCAAGCTCCGGATCCGTGCACACAGCTGCATTACTGGTTGCTTTGTCCTCCAGCTTCACCTCAGCGATAGTTTTTTGACCATTAGTAATTTCTGCCTTAGGACACCAGTTAATCAACTCTTCATCAGTTGGCATACTGCCCTGT
Source organism: Pristiophorus japonicus (assembly GCF_044704955.1). Classification (NCBI taxonomy): domain Eukaryota; kingdom Metazoa; phylum Chordata; class Chondrichthyes; family Pristiophoridae; genus Pristiophorus; species Pristiophorus japonicus. The sequence continues at coordinate 24,873 of NW_027252025.1, read as the reverse complement.
GGGGTCGATTGCAGACCAGCAGACTGTTCGCCAGGTATTTCGGTTAGTGTTTGTGCAATTATGCAAATGCTCTTGGACTTACAGTCCTCTTCATTCTCTTCAGTTCTTAATGGTTCAACAGGTTGTGTTAGTCTGGGCTGTGACTGAAGGGACGGCGCAGAAGGTGCATCCTATTTCAAAATATAAGAAAAATAGCAATAAATTGTTGAACGATTTTGATAAATGTAGTGCTATGTTGAGATATACTAGTATATTAAGTGTTATCACCAGGCTTATTGACCATATTGGTACCAGTACAGTCTCACTTAAGTCGGTCGATTTCCCACGGGACACTCTTGTGCTGTTTTTGTTTCACAAGTGGTGCATCTGTGCAAAGCAGCTCTGCTTCACTTCACACCAATTCTAAAATCATCATCTAAATCTGGAACTCAGACTCCAGGGAGTTTCAATCCTCTTTGCTCACAATTCAGGTTGGGCCCCGACTCCGGATCTGCATTGCAAATTTAGTGCGCGAAGCACAAAGCACTTCACAGAGTTCCAGTGTAAACACAGCGTTAATTCAGGACCTCAAATTGATCCCAAAACGAGTGATGGACCCATCACCACCCCAAGTGCTTCCCTCTAGTGTTCTCCATTACACCCCATTAGTGTTCAACATCTTCCCCACCCCCTCAGCATTCTACATCTCCCCCCCCACCCCCGTGTTCTACATCTCCCCCACCCACCGCCACCCCTCCCCCCATGTTCTCCATCTCCCCCCCACCCCTCCGCCCGTATTCTCCATCTCACCCCCCCCACCCCCGTGTTCTACATCTCCCCCCCCCCCTCCTCCCATGTTCTCCATCTCCCCCCCACCCGTGTTCTCCATCTCCCCCCCACCTCTCCCCCCCCACCCCACCCCCCGTGTTCTCCATCTCCCCCCCCACCCCTCCGCCCGTGTTCTCCATCTCCCCCCACCTCTCCGCCCCACCCCCCGTGTTCGACATCTCCCCCCCCACAGCGTTCTACCCCTCCCCCACAGCGTTCTACATCTCCCCCACCGCCACACCCCTCCCCCACAGCGTTCTACATCTCCCCCCGTCCCCCAGTGTTCTACATCTCCCCACCACCACCCATGTGTTCTACATTTCAAGATGCTCTCCCTAAACTTGAAAGAATGAATCGTTCAACTGCTACTGTGTTTTTCATTGTTCCAAATTATGGTGAAAATTTCACCCCTCCCCACTCCCAGTATCACAATCAAGGTTATCATTTTACACTAATATATTGTATTTAATATTAGGCCACAATGTAATCCTATTCAACCAGACACCAATCATAAAAACACAACTGTTGCCCTGAATAAAAGGGACATCTGGTTGTTCTTAGCAGTGAATTCTCCACACTATAAACCATAATAGTGCTGGTAATTGTGAACAATTACCACAATCATTAAACAGACAAATAATTAGCATGGGCTTGGACAAAACCAATATCCCAGTTGTGAAGATAGATTACAGTTGGACATGTAAAACCCTTAAGTACAGCGCCATCTGTTTGCCCTCTTTCTGTAATTACAAACGCTGGTCCTTGCTAATTATACCTGACCAGCATATTAACATGTCCTTGATTTGGTCATGTTAAGAAAAACAACAGGGTCAATGGTAAACAATGAGCTTAGTAAGATTAACTATTGCTCTTGTAAAGATGATTTTTCTGTCTCGATGGCTCAGATCACTGTGTAGTCTGGAACCGAACCGGTACAGACCGCGGTGTTCCGAGTTTGCTCACTGGACTATGCGGAGCTACCTCGCGGTGAAGATCAAAACCAGAGCTCTACATCTAACCCATGCTCCTGGGCTAGGGAAAGGAGAATTGGGGGTGGGCCGGGGGGAGTGAGAGCGAGTGAGAGAGCGAGTGAGAGAGCGAGTGAGAGAGAGAGCGAGTGAGAGAGAGAGCGAGTGAGAGAGCGAGAGAGTGAGAGAGCGAGAGAGTGAGAGAGTGAGAGAGTGAGAGAAATCATCCAGGACCCCTGTTCCTGAGTACTGTTGTGACCCCACCACGAGCTGGTGCAGGTCAGTGATTGGAGTGTGAGCAGATACAGCAGGAGCAGCGACAGCAGGAGCAGCGAGCGACTGTGGAGTGATGTGATCGGGGTCCAGGAGAGGCATGAGTTTGGGGCCAGGGGCCCAGGGGCAGCACGAGCCAGCCCACACTGCGATATGAGTGCGTACTAGATCCGTGCAGCAGAGCTGGTCTCCAGGCGTCTTGGATAACCCTTGCCACTGGACCAAGACCTAGCTCTGTCAAGCCCGTGTGGTGGCTGATGTGCACGCACAGGCATCTTCCACCCTTCAGGATGTGGTTCAGGACTGGAATATCAGGTCCTTCATTGAAACACCTGTGAACTCATCCTTTGTTGGCGTGGAAGCAAGTCATCCTCGAGGGACTGCCTATGATGATGATATGACCCCAGCCATGGTTCAGTGGGTAGCACTCTCACCTGAGTCAGAAGGTTGTGGGTTCAAGTCCCACTCCAGGGACTTGAGCACAAAACCACTCCAGTGTCGTACTGAGGGGGTGCTGCACTGTCGGAGGTCCCGTCTTTCGGATGAGACGTTAAACCGAGGCGCCGTCTGCTCTGAGGTGGACGCAAAAGATCCTAAGGCACTATTTTGAAGAAGAAGAGCAGGGGAAGTTATCCCCGGTGTCCTGGCCAATATTTATCCCTCAATCAACATAATAAAAACAGATGATCCAGTCATCATCATATTGATGTTTGTGAGAGCTTGCTGTGTGCAAATTGGCTACATTACAACAGTGACTACACTTCAAACAGTACTTCATGGGCTGTAAATCGCTTTGGGATGCCTGGTGGTCGTGAAAGGCGCTATATATTTTCTCTCTGCTGGGAAGTCCACACTAGGGCAACTCAGTTGCATTCTCCGATGTCAAGTGATATGCCAACACTCTTGTCTAGGTTCACACAGTATGGCAAGGTGGCTAAGCTGGCACCCATGGAACTGTACCCCAGCAACATGTCAACATCTTGAGAAGGGAAAGGAAGAAAACTGGGAGGGGAAAATAAGACAGTCCTGATGGCCATAAATCCATTTCAGAATCTTGGTAAACAAAAGAAATTTGATTTATTTAGCTGTTATATAATGTCAAGCAATGGATTATTAAAATATCCCATCATCTTTGTACTGGAGGCACAAATAATAGTTGCATAACTAACAATTAATTTCAAAATGGTAGCATAATTATTCATGAACATAATTATTCATAACGGTTGCATAACATAAGAATTAGGGGCAGAAGTAGGCCATTCGGCCCTTCGAGCCTGTACCACCATTCAATATGATCATGGCTGATCATGCAACTTCAGTACCCCACTCCTGCCTTCTCGTCATACCTCTGATACCTTTAGCCATAAGGGTCACATCTAACTCCCTTTTGAATATATCCAACGAACTGGACTCAACAACTTTCTGTGGTAGAGAATTCCATAGGTTCAAAATTCTCGGTGAAAAAGTTTCTCCTCATCTCGGTCCTAAGTGGCTTACCCCTTATCCTTAGACTGTGACACCTGGTTCTGGACTTCCTCAATATCGGGAACATTCTTCCTGTATCTAACCTGTCTAATCCCGTCAGAATTTTATATGTTTCGATGAGATCCACTCTCATTCTTCTAAATTCCAGTGAATATAAGCCTAGTCAATCCAGTCTTTCCTCCCGGGAATCAGTCTGGTGAACCATCGCTGCACTCCCTCAATAGCAAGAATGTCTTTCCTCAGATTAAGAGACCAAAACTGTACAGAATACTCAAGATCTTCTACCTCAACTCCACTTTCCTGCATGATCCTCATATCCCTCGATTCGTCTAGACTCCAAAAATCTATCGCTCTCTGTCTTGAATATACTCAATGACAACCTCCACAGCCCTCTGGGGTTGTGAATTCCAAAGATTCACCACCCTCTGAGTGAAGAAATTTCTCCTCATCTCAGTCCTAAATGGCTGACCATTTATTCTGATACTGTGACCCCTGGTTCTGGACTCGCCAGCCAGGATAATTTGAATAATTAATATTCACAATGGTAAATAATTGATATTAATAGCATATTGCTATTTAACATGAAGATGCTGATAATTCTAGAAAGTTACTCAATGTATGACGGACATTGATTGCTGTAGTTAGTCAACAACTAACAACATGTAAGTGTATCATTGTATCAGGTGAATACCACGATGGTAGAAAGTGAACTAGAAGGATCCTGGTCTTTTATCATCCAGTAATTCCTATGACTAGTTTTATAAGAGACACTAATCACATTAGTTTGCCCCATTTAGTCCTAAATGGCAGTTAGAGAATGATTTATAATTTCCATGTTCTTGTATATAACTGCGTTGCATGTTTAATGCAATTTTAAAAACATTTTTACGCCATGTGTCTTTTAGGGTTGAAGATGTTACTTTTAAGCTTTCAATAACAAGATGACAGAAAAGTCTTTGGGAAGCTGATTGATCCTTACCATTTCGCGTCTGTGTGACTGAATGTATCTTTGCAGTTCACTGATGTTGTGCTCCATGCTGTTGCGCTCGGGACCCTGGGGGTTGTTGATGGTGTACATGTAAACATTCAGGTGCCGTTGGTATCGCACAGAGCAGTCTCCAGAGGAAGCGATCGGTGTTACATCCGCCTGCAGAGCTGCGGCAGAGTTTTGCCTAAAACAGAAGGAGCAGCCAGCATTTAAACATGTTGAAATATTAACTTTGTGCAACTGAAATAACTCTGAGCAAGGTTGGCGCTCCGATGCGAGGTAGCACAGAGCAGTTAAAGCAGTAGTTCAAGGCCTGGCGGCCGCTACTGCTTACAGCTGCCTTCTGCCATCAACGCGGCTGGGGGGAGGTGCCGAGCAAGTGCCAGTTGCTTCCGCTAAAGGTAGGGTGTGGAGGGAACGTCCAAGGTGAATTATCACCAAGCTGCTTCTGTACATGTCCTGTGAGGTTTCCAGCCACTCACTCAATCACAGTTGGTACAGTGTGTCAAGACAAAGAACGGGGAACTGGAAAATAAGTTTAAAGTAAAATACAGGTGCACATCCTCACCAATAAAGACAGCTGTGAAACATTATTTTCAACCAGATGTGCCACTCCCTCCCAGGAACACTAATGAGCCATTGCCGCTAGCGCTGGCTTTCCAGACAAGGCTCCAAGGTGGGACCAGGCAAAGGACAGAAGATTGACATCTTCATCAATGTGTAGCATCAGCTTGGCCCAGTGGCAGCACTTTCACCCAAGTCAGAAGGTTGTGGGTTCAAGTTTCAGGTTCCCTTCCAAGTTACACACCATCCTGACAGACATATATCACTGTTCCTTCATCGTCGCTGGGTCACAATCCTGGAACTCCCTCCCCAACAGCACTGTGGGAACACCTTCACCACACGGACTGCAGCGGTTCAGAGGTGACGGCTCACCACCACCTTCGTGAGGATAACTCGAGATGGCCAATAAATGCTGGCCTTGCCAGCGACGCTCACAATCCGAACGTGAATTTAATACAAAGCCCACCTACTGGTTTTGATCAGCTAAGCTAGGCTTCTGAGCAGTACTGGGGGAGTGTAGCAGTGACAAGGACATCATCTTTCAGATGAGATGTTAAAGAGAGACCTTGCCAGCCAGTTCAAATGGACATAAAAGATCCCATAACATTATTCAAAAGAGCAGAGAATGCTCCTGGGCACCATTTCTCCCCCAACCAGCGTCACCAAAAGCAGCTTCCGATACATCGATCATTCATCGCATTTGTGATCTTGTTGAACACTGTGTGAAAGTTGGCTGTCACCAATAGGGAAAAGTAACTACAGAAGTAATTCGTTCGATGTGAAGCACTTTGGGATGTCTTGTGGATGAGGTAAGACAAGAGCCAGCTTGCTCGCTCTTCCTGCATTGCTTGAAAAACATTCCCACCCCTCTCCTTTACGAAACTGCCCCAGACCATTCTAAAACAGTTGAAAGGATCACGACACTGGTTGTAAAGCCTTACCATACCCCACTCCGAGTTCCCCTCCCTCCTTCCTCAAAGGGGTCTTTAAACTCTATTTTGGAAGTTGCTTTGAAATTTTCCCCAATTTCTCATTACCGCATCCTTAACGCCAATTCAAGGCAATCTGCTTACTTCTGAAACCTATCTATAAACGAATGAAAGGCACTTTATGGGAGAGTAAAAACATCTGGAAATGAACTGGTGCCTGATCCAGTGTTCCTTTTAAGCAGATATTCCATTCCTCTCGAGGATGTCCAGCCCAATTACCTGGTTTCTACCTGATTCTGCAAACATTTACACCCAGGCCGAAGGTACCCCTTTTTGTTGATGTTGGCCAGCTATGCATCAACACATTCAAACACACCGTTTGGTTCTGGCAAGAATTTGGCTGCATTCAGAGATTTTCTATTTATGTGCAATGTCATGTGAAGCATATTTATATATATTCTGATGTACTACAGATGGCGTGTGTATGCATACGCAGTACCCTTAAATCAGTGCAGACGGAAAAATCTATTCAGTCAGACAACTCAATGACAGCCAGGAGGTGTGGATCAAAACTGAAGTCTCAACGCAGCTACAGTCTCCGAGTTAATAATGTTTCATGATTTAATTTTGTTAAACATTAACTGAAAAATTATTGTAAATTAGTTCAGAGTTGAGAGTTCTTATTAGCTATCATGAGTAGGGCTCACTGCAGTGTATCTATTCTTCCACCCCAATCCACTGAATGTGAGAGCGTCGTTGCAGTTATGAACATGATGCATCCTGGAGTATCACTCACTGTTAGTCAGTAAGGGGGTGCAACAAGATATGTGCTTAATGAGAACTGGGTAACACACTAAATTAACAGAACATCCTTTTCTAGGCCAACACTCCTGTGCAGTGCTGAGGGAATGCTGCACTGTCGGAGATGCCTTCTTTTGGATGAGACGTTAAACCAAAGCCCCGTCTGCTCTCTCAGGTGGATGTAAAAGATCCCGCGGCACTATTTCGAAGAGGAGCAGGGGAGTTATCCCTGGTGTCCTGGCCAATATTTATCCCTCAATCAACATAACAAAAAAAACAGATTATCTGGTGATTATCACATTGCTGTTTGTGGGAGCTTGCTGTACGCAAGTTGGCTGCCGCGTTTCCCACATTACAACAGTGACTACACTTCAAAAGTACTTCATGGCTGTGAAGCGCTTTGAGACATCCGGGGGTCGTGAAAGGCGCTATATAAATCCAAGTCTTTTCTTTCTTTTTTTCATGATCACCAGATATTCCAAAGCACTTGACAGCCAACCAAGTACTTTTGAAGTGTAGTCACTGTTGTAGGAAACGCGGCAGCCAATTTGCACATAGTAAGGTTCCACAAACAGCAATGAGATAATGACCAAATAATCTGTTTTTGTTATGTTGGTTGAGGGATAAATATTGGCCAGAACACTTGGGATAACTCCCATGCTCTTCTTTGAACATGGTGCCATGGGATCCTTTACATCCACCTGAGAGCAGACGGGGTCTTGGTTTAACGTCTCATCCAAAATTCGGCACCTATAACGGTGCAGCACTCCCTCCAGTACTGCACTGGAGCATCAACCTAAATTGTGTGCTCAAGTCTCGAGAGTGGGATTTGAACCCACAACCTTCTGACTCAGAGGCGAGAGCGCTACCAATGGCTGGCACAAAAGCTCTTTCAGGTAACCAATGCTACATGTAAAATTAACTTCCAGTTGTAAAAATGGTTGGTTAATGGTCATTCATTAACTACATTATCTTTCATACATCTGATTAACTGACCATACATGTTACTGTTGTCTGTGGCACCATATTCTGCCCCAAACTCACTGCCATATTTATCTACACAACAGTAAGGGCCCAAGTTTCCACACGCGCCTAGAATGGCGCAGTCCCGACCTGGACGCCCGTTTTTCGCGCCACAAAGGGCGCCTAAAAAAAATCCTCCATATTCTCCACCTCCCTGCAGGTCCTCTGGCCCTCGGCGCAGCGCAGCACGAGCTGTAGGGGGGCGGAGCCAGGTCCCTGCGCCGAAAACAGTGCCGGGACCTCTGCACATGCGCGCTACAGTGGGCACGCAAGTGCAGTAGCTCCAGGCGCCCGAAACTGTGTGGGAGGGGCCCGAAGCACGCAGCCCCTAGCCCTGGCCGAATGGCCTCACTGGGGCTGCGTGAATAAGGCTCCTCCCACTTCCCTCCCCCCACCCCCCCGCCTCCGGACCAGACCCGACACCCGCTCCCCCCCACGACTGGACCCGCGCTCCTGTTCCCGCTCCCCGCCTGGATCCGACCTCTCTCCTCTCTCCTCTCTCCTCTCTCCTCTCTCCTCTCTCCTCTCTCCTCTCTCCTCTCTCCTCTCTCCTCTCTCCTCTCTCCTCTCTCCTCTCTCCTCTCTCCTCTCTCCTCTCTCCTCTCTCCTCTCTCGACCCAACGCCACCTACCTGTAAATCTGGTGCTGGGGACGGGCCCTGCCCGAAGTCTCGGGCCGGCCCGTTCAGCCTTCGGTCCCGAAAGGCCTGCCTGAAGCACTTTCACACAGGTAGGAAGATGGTTTATTTAATCTTTTCTTTGCTTATAAATGTTTATTCAGGTTGGATTTATTTGTATAATATTTGTATAAGTATAAATAAGGATTTATTATAGAATTTAATGACTTCCCTTTCCCCCCCCCCCCACCTCGTTCTGGACGCCTAATTTGTAACCTGCGCCTGATTTTTTTAATGTGTAGAACAGATTTTTTCAGTTCTACAAAAATCTTCACTTGCTCCATTCTACTTTAGTTTGGAGTACGTTTTCACTGTGGAAACTTTCAAATCAGGCGTCAGTGGCCGGACACGCCCCCTTTTGAAGAAAAAATTCTGTTCCAAAGTAGAACTGTTCTACCTGACTAGAACTGCAGAAAAAAAAATGTCGAGAATTGCGATTTCTAAGATAGTCCGTTCTCCACCAGTTGCTCCTAAAAATCATGTGGAAACTTGGGCCCCATTTGTCTTTTGTACATGAGGTGCATTTTTGAGAGATGCAATTAAGGTGCTGTATCAAGGCACATTTTTATTTTCAAGACCAGTAATCATCTAACCGTGAGTGGAGAGAGGGGTCAAACCAAAACCGGTCCAATTCAAATTGTAGCTGGGGAACCTCAAGACAATCGTGGTCGACAGTGGAGGGCAAATGTGGGTAAAATGATCAGAGTCTTCATGTAGAGCAAATACCTTAATCGGGTCAGAAGTATATAGGAGCAGCTGCATTCGTAACTCAAGAGAAAAAAACATATCGGCCGTTCCTTCATCGTCGCAGAGTCAAATTCCTGGAACTGCCCCCCTAACAGCACTGTGGGAGCACCTTCACCACACAGACTGCAGCGGTTCAACAAGGCGGCTCACCACCACATTCTCAAGGGGCAATTAGGGATGGGCAATAAATGCTGGCCTTGCCAGTGACGCCCACAACCCAGGATCAATTGTTTTTTTTTAAATTAACATTTCAGATGTAAATCTATGAGCAACAACAACGCCTTTAACATAGTGAAACGTCCCAAGGTGCTTCACAGGAGTATTATGAGATAAAAGCAGAATACAGAGTTCGAGATGTGAAACAGTAAGGGCAAACAAAGAAAAGGCCATTTAGCAATCAAAACTACTCTTAAGGGGCCTGACAGGGTAGATGCTGGGAGGATGTTTCCCCTGGCTGGGGAGTCTAGAACTAGGGGTCAGAATTTCAGAATAAGGGGTCGGCCATTTTGGACTGAGGAGTTGGAAAAAAGTCTTCACTAAAGAGTTGTGAATCTTTGGAATTCTCTATGCCGGAGGGCTGTGGATGCTCAGTCATTGAGTATATTCAAGACTTTTGGATGTTAAGGGAACCAAGGGATATAGGGATGGTGCAGGAACATGGAGTTGAGGTAGGTGGTCAGCCATGATCTGATTGAATGAATGGCGGAGTAGGCTCGAAGAGCCGAATGGCCTACCCCTGCTTCTTATGTTCCAGCATTCTAACTTTCCCAGTCTACCACTGAAACACATTTTGAATACAGCGTGCATCTCTGCTGCCCTGTCTGGCAGATATAGGCCATCTCCTTAGACTTGTTCCTGGTCTCTGCAACCCATTGAGAGCTCGCACAATCTTTTGTAATGTGGTGACCAAAACTATACTTAATACTCCAACTGTGGTCCAACCAGTGCATTATAAATCTCAGCATAAGCTCATCAGACTTTGATTCCCCTTGTGATGTCAGCTTGGCTCAAATCGGCAGCACGCTCACCTTTGAGCCAGGGTTCGAGTCCACAACCTAGGCCAACACCTCAATGCAGTATTGAGGAAGTGCTGCATTTTCGAAGTGCCGTCTTTTGGACGATATGCTACACCGAGACCCCCCCCACCCCCGCCGCCCACTCCCATGTACCTATTGAGGTGGACAGGAACGATCCCATGGTACCAATGAGAGAGAGTAGGGAATTCTCCCAGTGTCCTGGCCAACATTCCTCACTCAATCAATACCACATTATCCATTCATCTCATTTGTTGTATGCGGAACCCTGCCTATAAGTTGGTTGGCACATTTATCTACATAACTAGTGACTGCACTTAAAAGTATTTCATTAGATGAGGGAATCAAGGGATATGGGGCGAGTGCAGGAAAGTGGATTTGAGGTAGATCAGCCATGATCTCATTGAATAGCAGAGCAGGCTTGAGGGGCCAAATGGCCTGCTCCTAATTCTTATGTTAAGTGGTTTGGAATGTCCTGAGGACAATAAGGTGCTATCCAAATGCAAGTCTGTTTGCTCGTTCTGCTTGTATATCCTGTCCTTTCAGACGCTAACTAACACACTTGCTCATATCTTTGGTTTTGTTGCAAATTCCTACAATTGCTGTTTTTGTCTTGGCCAGGTTTTTACCCCAGCAATAACCTCAACGCTTCAAACACCGAGGAAGGTGTTTACTGTGAAGGCAGATGTCGTGCAGCGCTTGTGGTTCAGACTTCCTCCCAGGGTTGCAGCACCGCCCTGCACCTGTAGCAAACTGTGCAGCTGCACCAGAAACCCCAGATGCAACACTTATCGCCAACCTGTAACCCGATATTTCGCAGTTCACATCACGGGGTCCTACCTCACGATTCTGAAATATCTCATTACCTTGCTTAGAATAACCTGCACCTGTAGTTTGGCACCAGCCCTGTACCGTGCCGCTAATGACAGTCTTCAAAACAAGCACAGGCACCGTTCCTCCCCACTCCCACAAAAATGTCAAACTATAATTAATACATTGCTTAGCGACTGAATTGAATGGGTAAAGGATCACTAGACGCAATGACGGCAGGAGAATAATCGTGTTTTCTCTTCACTCACTAAGCAGGTTTTTGCAAAAAGTAAGAGCTGGTGACATTAATTGGCTTCAGTTTGGAACGACAGTTGCACAAGGCTTACGGTGTCGGCCAGAAAGCACATGAAACCCTTCATGCAGACAAGACCTTTTCAGAAGTAGCGAACACTTACTGCGTGAAAAGCTCCTCGAGACCATGGAAACCCCTCTGTGTGGCAAGGTTGATGGGCGTGGCCCCATCAAGGTTGGCGATACCCAGAGCTTCTTGTCCACCTGGCTGCTGCAGCAGGAATGAGGCTAGTCTTGACAGACCCAGCCTCGCTGCGAAATGCATCAACGTTTCCCGAGGGATGGAAGCTGAAAGAAAAACAAACACACACACGCACACACAGAAGATCAGTATCAGTTTCACTTTGCTGCCTTAGATTAAAGAATCAAGCTTGCATTGAAGTAATGCCTCATCACATCGCACAACACCATCAAAACAATGGATTATTTTTTGAACTGCAGTGTTTTGTTGGCAAACTTGGTCACTGACTTTTGCACAGCAATACTCCACAAACAGCAAATGAATGAGTAACTGGACAGATCTGTTTGTTTTGGTGGTGTCCATTGAGTGAGGAATACTTGCCAGGATGTCAGAACTCCTTTGCTTTTGACTGAACATGGCCATGAGCTCTTCTACATCTCCCCCGAGAATGGCAGGAGGGGGCCTCAACTTAACAGCATTTCCGACAACGCAGCGCTCCCCCCATTATCAGCCTAGATTATGGGCTCAAATCCGCAGCATGGCTTAAACCAAGACGCGAGAGCGTACCAACGGAAACTCACTGCCACTTAAGGTTTACGAGGATTGTACCTTTTTTTAAAAAAAGGAACCATTTCATCTATTTTGGGAGTTAAGAGGAAATGGTTTGAGAGAGAAAAGGAACGTTCACTCGGAGCTGCGTTATTTGCAGATGTACTTTTTGTTCTCTCCTCCTCTCCTGAAATCACAAGAGTTTTGTTGGGATATGATGATATCATATACACCAGCAAACCTTTGAAACCCCCATCCAGTGGCTATTCTTCATGGATGGTTGGACAGGCTATTCAGCCTTCGTGGGTTTCCCAGTCCAATCTCACCCTGTCCTCAGCTGATGTCTCTTCTCTTAGGCAATCCCTCGAAGCAAGGATGACTTTCTCCCACGCCAAAAAGGGATGAGTTCACAGGTGTTTCAAAGAAGGACCTAATATTCCAGATCCCGAACTACATCCTGAAGGGTGGAAGATGCCTGTGCGTGGATTTTATTTAACGTGTGGTGGCCGTTGCACATCACACGGGCTTGACAGAGCTAGGTCTTGGTCCAGTGGCAAGGATTAACCAAGACGACTGGAGACCAGCTCTGCTGCACGGACCTAGTGTGCACACATATCGCAGCGTGGGCTGATGTCCATACACACACGCACTTTGCATCAGCGATCACTTCACAGCGATCAGGGGAAGGAACCCTGGCTGATTCCTCCTCCCATCAGCTCCCCTCTACTGCCGCAAGCTGAGGTCAATTGCAGTAGCCCCAGCCAAGATTGGCCATCGCAGGTTGGGAATCATAACTTGTACCTTCTGATCCAGATAGCTTAGCACTTACAGGTGTATTAGCCCTCCAGCCCAGGGCATCAAGCAAGCCCTCAAAAGACTGAAGTGCAGAATGATTATCTCTAGTTTTAGATCTAACCAGAGCGGTTATGGATTGAATCAACAGGCAAGTACACTGTAGCCTGCTTAAAATTAATAATTTATTTGACAATGAAACACTATCGCTTTAAGGAGGCTATCTGACTAAGTGACCTCCCCAGCCAAGTCAGGAGGTTTTAAACCTTCCATGGAAGGGGCTCCCCTCCCTCGCTCCCCCACCTCGCTCTCTCTCCTCTAGCCCCCCCACCCTCTGCCGCCAACCCTCTTCCAGATGAAGGTGCTGACTCGTTTTCAGGTACTGTTCCATGGGTCTCAACTGCCTTCTGGTGCCTCCCTGAAGCGGCCATTTTGCATGTGCTGATGTCCAGTGAGCTTTGGCAAGATGTTTGACTGTCGGGGGGGGGGGCATCACAGCTGACCCGGCTCCTGTTCCCACTCCACACAAGCGTTTTCCAGCAAACGCTGCCAGACAGTGACCAAGGTCAGCAAACCTGCCACATTTTTAACCTCCTCAACCCCAGGGGCACAACCACCAAGTGTGGCAGTCCCAATTCAGCACAGAATGGGATTCGAAAAGCTCCATTTCACACTGGTCAGCGAGCCCTGAGGCTGGATGGGGAGATCACCGGATGACTTTAAATGGAGGCTATGGTGGCCCCAGGAAGAGGGCAGCAATTCGCTTGGACGTCAAGAGTATAGCTGTCCACTGTCAACCGGGCCAACACTGCTATAGTTCGTTTACCCTACAGGCACATATTCTTCAATCATCAGATCAGCCACAAACCGGTGATGAAGTTTATTAACAGTGACAGCTTTAATAGACCCACCGAAGCACCGCCAAAGATATCCTCCCCACTGAACCACCCAAACCACCTTCTTTACCACTCACCACCACAAAAAGAATGGGCCGTACTGGGTACACACCCCTATTCTCCAAACCGTGGTGATGAATCTGCTCTAGGACCATTTGTCAACATCACAGTCATTAAGTAAACCATGAAGCAAACTGGATAACCGCCAACAGACAATCGAGAGCGAGGACCACGGATTTCAGACTGTTACCAGCAAAAGGGTATTTCTCACCCCTGCCTTACTGCATTATTTTAAGAGACAAACAAACTGGCACTGTATCCCAAACAGCACTGTAAAACATAGGGGCCAATTTTCCACATTGTCGATTTTTGGCGCAGTTGTAGAGGTACGTCTGATTTTTTAGTTGCAAGTTTCGCCGGAACAAACTTTCATTTTGGAGCGGCACAGATTGTCCTTAAGCTCGGTGGGTGGAGCTTAATGTTGGCGCCGAAATACTGAGGTTGCCAGGGTAACGAGGGACACACTGAAGGGCTGAGACTGCAAAGTGGAACATACAAGATGCAGCAAGACATGAGCAATTGTAGAGTCCTGGCCGAATGCACCCCCCCACCCCCCTGTTGTTATGCTGGGCCGAATGGCTCTCCTCCACCCCCGGTCGCGCCTATCCCGGGCCGAAAGGCCCCCGCTCCCTGCCTGCTGCGCCTATCCCAGGCCGTGGAACTCAATCTTCTGTGCCGATTTTCTTAAGCCATCGTACGATTTTTCGGAATGATGCACTGCGCCATTTTTGGAAAAAATTCACGTTGGCCAAACTTACTTAAATGGCCAGAAATGGTGCTGCCAACAGCCGGCACCCCCAGTGACATCAAAAAATTGGGAACTAAAAAAACATTGGCCATTAGTTTACGATGGCGCAGAAACCTTGGCGAAACGTGCAGATTTTAGTTTGCTCCAAAAAGAACAGCGGACGCCAAAAAAAACGGCGCAGAATGGTGGCGAAAATAGGCTTTCAAATGGCTATCCCCAGATACCAGCAA